>NC_041707.1:17752969-18052969 GCF_900700375.1 Denticeps clupeoides
ATCCCGATAGTCCCAGCCCTTAGAGCCAATCATTATCCCAAAGTTATGGATTTAATATGACTACTTTTCCCGGGGTCCCGGCCAGCTTCTCCAGGTTCATTTGCATCACCACACTGGATGCCTTGAGGTGTGGATCTCAACCACTCCAGGTTCAGGGATCTGAACCCGACTCTCTTTGACCGAGGGCCACGGGTTCAACTTCTTTTCACATGGAACTCTTCTCTACTTCAGTCTTCAAAGCTCTTGTTTAAACATTTGCTACTACCACCAAGATCTGCACCTGTTGTGGCTCCTGTGGCGGTCCTCCTACTCATCACAGCTTAGCCCCTGCTGCCAGCAACAGCCAGGAATAGGCCAGACAATCCAGCACCATTCATTTTCAGGGCTAGTTGATTTGGCAGGTGAGTTGTTACACACTCCACCGTCCTGTTGTCTATATCAACCAACACCGTTTCTGGTTTCTAAAGTTTGAGAATAGGTTGAGATCATCTCGGTCCCAAGGCCTCTAATCATTCGCTTTACAGGATAAAACTGCAAGCGAGTGCCAGCTATCCTGAGGGAAACTGGTATTTAGCTTTTTAGACCCGAACCCCGGCAGGATGGGGGCAATCAGAGGCCCCCGGCCCGTGCCAGGCAAAGCGGACTTCTGTATGGCACATTTTCCATGCCCTGAGTGGAAATTCGACATTGGGCTCTTCCCTCTTCGCTTGCTGCTACTGATGGGATCCTTGATAGTTTCTTGTCCTCCACTTAGTTAAAATGCTTAAATTGTCATCTCATCTGATCTGAGGTCGCATTCAAGATCCTGTGGCAGAGACCCTGGAAGGGGGGGCTCTCCTTAATCTCCCCCATTTGTTTCAATCGAGACTCAAAACATGGGTGTTTGTCAACCGGTACGGGTGCCCGGTGGGTCATCAAAACGCCTGCCTGAGACCTGGAGGCCCGGCCAGAAGTAGGTACACATAGCTGCGGTACAGTTGAAGGGACGGAGGGCGGTGTAATGTGCTTGCCTTAACTGTAATGCCCTTGGAAAAGTATTTATACTGTAATCTGAAAGTATACAACATACAAAAAAAACTTGTCATGAATATGAACATTTCATTATAAATGGATTAAAGTATATATTGCATTATTCAAAAGACCTGTTTATTGATATATGTTTTCAGTTTTTTGGCTCTGTGGACCATTTTATAGATTTGGCTCATTTTCTTAATTACTGTGTCCTTGAAGAAATAATGTGATCTGAACATCATATTCTGCAAATATCAGATTATTATCAGATAAATTATAAATAAATACATTAAAAAGACGATTTTCTGCCTTTCATGAAAAAATGCCATTTTTTAAAACACACACAAAAAGAATGTACTAAGAACAATTGCCCAGGTGATTAGTTTCTCAAGGTCCCACCCCCACCTCTGGGTCCGATTTTGTTATATTAGTAAAGTCATCAATAAACAGTTGTCCAAAGTTGTTTTATATTGCATGCTAATGTATTTATTACCATATGCTTGTGTGCATATGAGTAACATTCCCAGATGAATTGTACAGTGAAACAGTGTTGGGACAAGCAGATAAAAACTATTTCTACACATCATATTTTACCCTAAACAAGTGAGATTTCAGTGGCCTAAAACTTTTAAACCCTTTTTATATTGCATGGAAATGTATGAGCAAAGTTCCCAGGTGAGATAACACCTGATACTATTTATACACATCCTATTTTACCCTAAAAAAATAGATTTCAGTGGCCCAAAGCTTTTAATGCCTATTTATTGTAACTGGAAATGTCCATATTCATCAGAAATCTGTGTATATTGGAAAGGTTCCCAGGTGAGTTTTACAGTAAAAACGGTGTTGTGCCGGGCAAGTAACATATGGTACTATTTATACACGTTGATTGGATACATAGATCATTACAATACACAGCTTTATGTTCATTTCTGAGACAGATTTCCAGACTATTTGTCTCGCTGAACTATATAGCCCCTACAGGCGTAATACGGGTATTGCAGCACTTAAGGTGGAACGGACAATTCGAATAAAGAGCTGCGACCAAGGAGATAACTTCACCGTCATCAATAACCCAACTTCACTGCAGCATCACTGCATTATTTTTTGGCTGTTGCTGGCGCCACCCTTTCCCTCCCCCGTGTCCGTGATCCTGAGTAAAGAGCAATATCTATGAAACTAATCAAGCAGCAAACTTCTCATTATCTCCAGGACCAGAACGCCATGTAAGTGTTAGTAAGTGTGAACCAGTGATGTTAGTGTGTTTTACGATTACTAACACATAACTAATAACACTGCCCATTTGGAAGCTTATATTGTATATAAATTAAAATTAGTGGTGGGCCGTTATCGGCGTTAACGTGCTGCGTTAACGTGAGACTTATCGGGCGATAAAAAAATATCGCCGTCAATCTATTCACAGAGTTGTGTTGGGAGCTGGGTCTATACTACGCAAGCTATTGTGCCGGAGTTAAATGGTTACACTAGGTTTTATAAGTATATTTCTTCTTTCTTGTGTCTTTTATTTTCTTATTTTCTAAAGACTTTTATTTTGTTTTTGAGACCCGGTTTAGTTCTCTTAGACACATGGCGTGAGTTGTGAGGTGCGTGGGGTTTGTGTGCAAAAAGTTATTTCTTTCATTTTAATTTATGTACATATTAGGAATATTTTGCATGTGTGTTATTTTGTGAATGTTTTTTTTTAATGTTCTTTTAATACTGTATATTGTAGAGAGAGGTGCAGAAAGACGCGATGTTCTGACGCGACCTTGCTTTTTGTACAGAATACACTTTGCACAGAAAATCTCTTGGTTGTCAGCTCATCATTTGTGGTTCAAGAAACGAAATCAAAAAGTTACACAACGCAGAAGAAGAACCGCTACACTATGATGACTTTCACCTTGATATTTTAGCGTGGATGTATACCAAGCCGAATTGCACTGTAGGGGGCGAGAACGAGTCTTCGAACTGTGAAATTACCACAAACGTGACGTGGTAACATGGATTCAGCTATTTAACTGAATAAACAGTTGGTAAACACAAGTACTTCTTATTGAACATCATTTATTTTCATCACCAATGATCATAGTAGAACATCTTTCTCAAGCAGTTTGTGATGCATTTTGGAAACAGGAGATGAGCCCCTGGTCTAATGCGCCACCTGGCTTGAGAAACCCGTTCTCAAAGACTTATTCTGAATGCCTTTGACAGAATGCAAATGAGCCATTTTAATCAAGATTAAAATATTACAGTGAGATTAATCTAGATTAAAAAATCTATCCCCACCTCTAATTAAAATGCAGTGAAAATGTGACTGTACACAAAAATACCCAAATAATAACAAATATATGAGGTTTATTACATATTTTATGCATTTAATGTAATTTTTAAAAATGTGGTTGTTAAACAATGTTCCAGGAATATTTTAATCATGTCAGTAAATTGCTGTGTAGAAGGCATAAAAAAGTGCTGCTCTTTTAAATACAAAATTACAATATTAGTCTGGTTACACATAGAAAATTATTATCAAAATATATTATGCATTTCCAGTTAGTATTATTACAAAAGGAAAGCAATGGAATTATTTAATGGGTCTCTGATATCTTGTCCATTGAACTTAGTAGCTGAGATACAAGAGTAAGTGTCTCTGCGCCGGTCAGTAGCTGCCTATGGGGAAGAAGAAAAAAAAAAAAAAAAGGAAAAAACATTATGCCAAGTGGCACTTGAAATGATTCATAATTTCCCTAATTCAACACAGATTACAAAACTCATGATTGATCAGTGGTAGTAAGTTCAATTAAGGAATGTTCAACAAAGGAAACTACATAGATACTGCTCTTAAAGACTGGTGATGGAAAGACAAATATAATATCTGACCATATCAAAGAACATAAAGATGAGAAAATGTGCCCCTCACATACTTATCCTGTTGCTAAACTTTGATATGTGTTGCCATGAATACAAAATACATGGTTTGTGTTCTGCTGCAGGGCCTGATACACTCTAATAAACACCAAGACCAACAACTCTGTCACGACCAACAATCAATGTTACTGCTGTGTTGAGAACAGTCTCACATCAAAATCACTTCAGCGATACCCTGGTCGGAAACTGTGACCCTTGATTAGAAAAGTACAGAATTGTGAGTTTACAGTGTATCTACATAAATGCATTACGTAGTTGTACTATACCTGTGTTTAACCATGTGGGTGGTAGTCGCGTAAGGAGTTAAAAAAAAAAAATCCTCAGACGACCACAGTCACATGTTCTAGCCCCCATTTACTACCATTGTGTCCCTGAGCAAGACACCTAACCCTGAGTTACTCCAGAGGTCATGTAATAACTGATTGTGAATCACTCTGGATAAGGGCATCTGCTAAATTGCTGTGAATTTAAGTTCTTTTAAATGATCATGACAAACTAAAGTGATTGTGTATGCCTAAAAAGACCAAGCCAAAGTACCAAATCTAGACTAATTCTGAGTGTTCATTCTTACTTTATGGAGGTCTCTGCATCATGGGCGGCTTTGTTAAGATACTCTGAAGCCACATGTGCATTGCGCTTCATGGTACTTATGGCAGCCATTTTCTCCAGCACGCAGTCGATCGTTTTCACTCCTATACCCCTCTAACTGGCCCTGTAAGACAATAATTATGAATGTCATTGGCAACAGTCAGAAAAAGTACCCATATGATCCACAGATCCACTCAAACCTGTAGTTGGTGCAAGTCCTGTTTGAGCTTCGTCACAGTGTTTTCAGCCTTCACAGCTCGTTTCTGAAATTGGAGATGTAATTTAATATATTTAGATGATGAACTCCACAATGCAGGATTTTTATCTTATTCATGGATTTAGCTCTGACTATAAGTATCAGGCTATGGATTAAGGCAAGTCCTAGACTAAAAACATTTTGAATGAAGTTCTATTCAGACTAGACTAAACCGAAAACAGACCTGAAATGTTTAGTAAATAATGAAAGAAAGTTTTTGCTATAGAATGCCACTTAAAAGATTTGACAGTGATGTGAATAAAGGTTTATAAAAATCATAAAATCTTGATGCAATGTTATATTTTATTAAAGCCCACTATGCAGACATTCAGGTTTAATCCACACAATTAAAAAAAAAAAACTATGATCCTCTTTTAGGATAATCCTCAGTACACCCAGTACATCTGTTCATTTGGAACTGCAAGATTAACTGTTCACCTGTTTAGACCCTAGCAGTATTTTGTTTTCATGAATTTTCTATTTTAGATGAGGGGCGTTAAGTTGAGTAACTAAATTCTCGCTCAAACAGATCAACCAGGAAAAATGTATGAAGCCACAACAGCAGCTTCAGAAATTAGGAGGAAATAAAGCATGAATATTAAATGTCTAAATGTTTATCATGACCCAAACCAACACAAGAGAACCTACGGTCATTAAATGAAGGTTCTGCTCCACCGAGTGAACCATGGTCTCTAAAGCTTTTGCCTCCCGCTCCTCCTGGACTTTTCTTTTGTGCAACTCTTCATTCAGGTTCCTGATCCTGCAAGACAGTTAAGACTTCTTACCAAATACGAACAGACAATTCTGTTATATAGCAACAACCTTTACAGGTCTTATTTTCTAATTTTATGAGAAAATAATAGTAAATTTCTTGTCCTTTCATTATATAAATTATTATATATTTTACCTCATATCATCACTCTCAGATTTCTTCAAAGCTCCTTAAGCTGTTTCCTGAGCAAAACATTCTCATCTCTTATCTAGGAGAAAAAAGTTTGATTAGTGTGTGTTACTGTGAATGAGAAATAAACATGAATACCTTCTGGAAATTCTTGCTCCCGTTCTCAGAATTGCTTTTCGTGCTACTGTATGCCAGATCAACTATTGAGGTCTCCTCATCCCCTTCATAGCTCCCAGTGCTTCTTCTTGCTGGGTGGGCTTCTGGAGAGTATTCACCATCAAGGTGCCATGAGCACACGCTGTCATGCTTGTCCTCTATGGATGACGACTGGCCCGAGTAAGTGCTGCAGTCCAAAGTCCGGCCGAGATCAAACGTGTGTGCCTCCTCAATGGCTGCAGGCTGATAGCTTCCAGTCCACTCTTCCTCAGGCTCCTCCTCAAAAGACTGCGTCAGGGCGCTGGGCTCAGTGAAAAAATTACCTTGGTGGTCATTGTCAAACCCTCTGGGAGGCAAGTAGTATCCTTCTCCCAGATGCATGCCGCCATATGTCTTCTGCAATTATATTTAGTGTCAATGAAATCTTTTCAAATCCCTTGTTCTGGTACTAAGTACTATTGTATAGAATATACCTTCTGAGAGGAGTGGCTGTTATCGTCTAGTTCCTCTCTGGTGCTAAAGTGCTGGTTTTTGCTTCTGATGAACTCTTTGAAAGAAAATGGATTCAGTTCGTCGCCATGCTCTTGACAGTCATCTGCAGAGGTACAGGAAAGACAGGTTTTACATTCCCAAATATGCAATATGCAAATAACCATGTCTCTTATTACTGAATTACGAGGAAGTAGTTTACATTTGGATGCAGTTGATTTCAGATTTTGTTGGGGGGGGTGATGAAGACTGTTGATTAACTGTATACTGTAAATTAAGTTTAAAAATGTATAAAACAGCATTACTGAGATTACCTTTGCAAAAGGATTCAAGGATTCTGACTTCTTCTGCGACACCCATACCGCATCAATATTGAAATTAAAAAATATAAAAGCACATAAAAGTACTGTTCACACAGGAATTCACCTACAATCTTCAATGATGAGCTTTTTCTTGTGTTTTGACATGTTTGTGAGCCAGATCCAAAAACTTTTCTTTGACTTTGAAGAAGTTGAACCGCTTTTCAGGTTCTAGTTCAACGTAAGACTTACTCTAACAAATCCTAATTGTTTAGTGGGTCTTTTAGGTTTTCTCTCCATAGCTGGTCCATTGACAGCTCGCTTGCTGTCTGGCTAAGTCCGATATTAGCTTAGCAATGCTAGCTACACAGAGGTTGCCATTCGTGGTGATAATTAATCCACGGTACGGTGGCAAGCAGTTTAAAATTCAAGTCCTAGGCTTGACAAAATTACGGTTTTGCTGCTAACAACTGTTCTGTTCTGTTAAAACAGAATAGCTGGGACGATACACTTTCTATAGAGTTTACTAGAAGTCTCGCTAGCCGGCTAACATAGCGTTTTACAGTGGGTCAACCCCTGACAACGTTGTTGCCAGATTGTGTGCTTTTCATTATATAGGCTGCATTGGATCACTTTAGACCACTATTATTTCATTTTTATGCATGTTTCAACAATTAGCCTCCACATTTATAACATTCGTTTTTTCGTAGGCAAATATTATTTATGTGATATTCTCACTTGTGGAAACGAGAATCTATTTTCAAAATTATAGAATATTAACTCATTTAAATATAGTAAGGTAAAGTACAAGTAGATCTGACCGAAAGACTAGCGCAACTCATAAATAACTGAAAGTATTTGTTTTAAGAAGCTTTATACCTGATATCCTTCTTGTGTGTGTGTATTTCAGAGACAGACTATTAGTTTATGCAAGTTAACCTGAATGATAAAATGTATTCGTATACTTAATATCGGAGTGAATCTGGCAACCCCGTTTGACCGTCGTCATTTATCATGTGGGGAATGTAACGTTAAGCAGCAGCATGGGGAGTAGCGGCTTCATTGTAGCGAATAATTTCCATTTTTGCCGTAATGCCTCGCTCTGTATATAAATCAGCTGCCAAATTTACGGAAATGCAAGTGAAAGGTAAGATAATTTGGCATGCGACATCATCCCCGCAAAGCTGCCATGGTGATTTTGGCCAGCTAGCGCTAGCTAGGTCGCTTCATTGTGCATCCCGTTGTTTATGCAGTGCGTGGATCGATTTATTGTAGCATGGTAAATTACCTTATAATTAGCATTACTGTCTAATTGGATAAGTGAATAAAACTATTAGTCAGTGCGAATGACTAATGCATTTTCGAACCACCCTTTGCATGTTCAGCCGAGTTTTTATTTCCTTGGCCAATAATCACTGCATCTACTGTACAGTAGTTTACTCAACGGAGCTTATTGCTTTATAATTAAATATATTGTTCGGGTAGTTTAGTCAACTTTACAAACACTGTCATATGTGGTGAAATCTGAATTTCAGAAATAAAGTCACAGAACAAATATGTTGTGGTATGTGATTTGAAAGCTTTCATTTTTCCAGTGCTAATGCAAAGGACACATAGCAAGAGTTGGGGAGAAAATAAGCATGAAAGAATACTCTGGTTCTGCATTTGAAATCAGATAAGTGCTGCTATCCCCATGGAGACACAGATGTTGTGGTTGCACGAGGACTGCTGGGTTCCCTCAGACGTCTGTCAGGGACAGGACCACGCCCTGCAGCATAGATAACATCACATGCCTTGCGTGAGTGTCCACTTTCATTTGAACTTTCGTTTGATTTATTTGTTATTTATAGTTTTCATTTTATTTAAGTTGCTGCATTATGCCGGTTTGTAAAAAGGAAATGTCTTGACTATACTGATGAGTTCCTGAGTTCGGTACAAAAACTGCTCTCTGGGGAATTAGGCCCGGGGACATAGCCCTCGCAAATTAAACAGGATTTGATGTTCAAGGTCATGGAGTCACTTTCCAAGGCTACAGGAGACAATTCTCTCTGTATTATTTGCGGAAATAGCTAAGAATAGATGATATGAAAATAAGGTGGCTCCCATTCTTCCAAGTTTTGTCAGTAACAAATGGCCTGACTGGAAGCTTTTTATAAAAGGCTCGTCTTGTACGGTGTACAAAGATTGGCAGAATTTCTGTTTGCCATCGTTCGTATTTGGTAAGTAATTCGTGATATTTTGGACATACTGTTTATATTTAGTACTTTATATGGAGAAGAATTCTATAAAAACAGGGCGATGTGCATCTCTATAGTTATGTTAAAACTGGTCTGACTATATGTTTAAAAAAAACGTTTGTGTAGAATTTTTCTGTGGTGTAAATTGTGCATATGCATAGATATATAGTGTTCACAAGTTGGTCTTAGGATTCCAATTTGAGGATAACCTATTACTTTATAAAGGCCTAATTTGTATAAGATCCCACTCAAATGTCTTTTCTGAGAGTCATGCTTTTTTGTCTTTACAGTTAAATCATGATCCCCATCACTGAGTTGCGCTATTTTGTTGACACCCAGCCTGCATACCGTATCCTGAAGCCATGGTGGGATGTCTTTACAGACTACCTCTCGGTCATTATGCTGATGATTGCAGTGTTTGGGGGAACTCTGCAGGTCACTCAAGACAAAATGATCTGCTTGCCCTGCAAGTGGTCGTCAACGAGACCTGCAGGAAGTTACTTCAACTCCACCCTCAATGCACCTTATGTATTAGAGCCCAGTGGTATTGAGTACAACCTGGACAGACACCAGTACAACTATGTGGATGCGGTTTGCTACGAAAAACAAACTTCACTGGTTTGCTAAGTATTTCCCATACCTGGTGCTATTGCATACCCTGATATTTCTGGCTTGCAGCAACTTTTGGTTTAAATTTCCTTGGACAAGTTCCAAGCTGGAGCATTTTGTGTCAATCCTGCTGAAATGCTTTGATTCCCCTTGGACAACACGGGCACTCTCTGAGACAGTGGTTGAGGAGAGTGACCCCAAAGCCCTAGTAAAAATGAATGGGTCCTTTGACAAGAAAGCATCGGTTCTCAGTGAAGATGTGGAGGCAAGTGTCCCCATGATTCCAGCGTCCATGTCTCGCATTGAGCAAGGTATTGTTGACCACTCAGAAACTGGCGTCCTGGATAAAAAGGAGGGTGAGCAAGCCAAAGCGCTGTTTGAGAAGGTGAAGAAGTTTCGTACTCATGTTGAGGAAGGGGACATTGTCTACAGGCTCTATGTTCGACAGACCGTCATCAAAGTGATCAAGTTTATCCTAATAATCTG
Organism: Denticeps clupeoides; assembly: GCF_900700375.1. Lineage (NCBI taxonomy): Eukaryota > Metazoa > Chordata > Actinopteri > Clupeiformes > Denticipitidae > Denticeps > Denticeps clupeoides. The sequence continues at coordinate 17,762,927 of NC_041707.1, forward strand.
TTACACATGCTACTATGTGCATAATATTCAGTTCAATGTTGACTGTAGTGTGGACATCGAGAGTCTCACCGGCTATCATGTGTACCATTGCACCCACCCTCTGGCCACTCTCTTCAAAATCTTGCCTGGTTCTACATTATCCTTGTTGTTGTATATGGGATGATATGCGTGTACACGCTGCTCTGGATGCTGCGCCGTTCTTTGAAGAAGTACTCTTTCGAGTCCATCAGGGAAGAAAGTAGCTACAGTGACATACCAGACGTGAAGAACGACTTTGCGTTTATGCTACACATGATAGATCAGTATGACCCACTTTATTCGAAACGTTTTGCGGTTTTCCTGTCTGAAGTGAGCGAGAACAAACTGCGGCAGCTGAACCTGAACAATGAATGGACACTGGACAAGCTCCGGCAGCGAATCACCAAGAACTCTCAGGAAAAACTGGAACTGCATCTCTTCATGCTCAGTGGGATTCCAGACACTGTGTTTTGACCTTGTGGAGTTGGAGGTCTTGAAGCTGGAGCTGATCCCTGATGTCACAATCCCCCCAATAATTGCCCAGCTCACTAATCTGAGAGAGATGTGGCTGTATCACACGCCAGCCAAAATAGAGGCTCCTGCCCTTGCCTTCTTGCGAGACAACCTCAAGGCCCTTCACATCAAGTTCACCGACATCAGGAAATACCCCTGTGGATCTACAGCTTGAAGAACCTGAACGAGCTGCACCTCACAGGGAACCTTAGTGCCGACAACAATCGTTACATTGTCATTGATGGCCTACGTGAGCTAAGAGGCTCAAGGTCTTGCGGCTGAAGAGCAACCTGACCAAGCTTCCCCAGGTGGTCACTGATGTTGGCGTGCATCTGCAAAAGCTGTCCGTGAACAACGAGGGCACCAAATTGATAGTGCTCAACAGCCTGAAGAAGATGGTGAACCTAACGGAACTCGAGCTGATCCGCTGTGACCTGGAGCGCATACCGCATTCCATCTTCAGCCTTCACAACCTGCAGGAGATTGACCTGAAGGACAATAACCTGAAAACCATTGAGGAGATCATCAGCTTTCAGCACCTCCATCGACTTGTCTGCCTTAAGCTGTGGTACAACCAGATTGCCTACATCCCGATTCAAATTGGCACTTTGACAAACCTGGAGAGGCTCTACCTGAATCGCAACAAGATCGAAAAAAATACCCAGCCAACTTTTCTTCTGCCGCAAGCTTCGGTACCTTGACCTAAGCCACAACAACCTCACCAACATTCCAGCTGATATTGGATTCCTGCAAAATCTTCAGTACTTTGCTGTGACTGCCAATAGGGTGAGTTTGTCAGTATATGGTTGGAATGTGACCGATTTTTACAGCTGTTTTTATAAATCTTCTGCAGTGTAATACAGAATGCTTCACGCACATTAAATGCACATGTGCTTTGCAGATTGAAACTCTTCCGCCCGAGCTGTTCCAGTGTAAAAAGCTGCGCACGCTGAACCTGGGCAGCAACTGTCTGCAGGCCCTGCCATCGCGTTTTGGCGAGCTGACCAGCCTTACCCAGCTGGAGCTGAGAGGCAATCGGCTGGAGGTCCTGCCAGTCGAACTTGGAGAGTGTCATTCGTTGAGGAGAAGCGGGATCATTGCTGAGGAAGACCTCTTCAGCTCTCTCCCATCTGAAGTCAGGGAGAAGCTGTGGCGGCCAGACAAGGAGGCATCGTGAATTGATATTGTTGTTGATCCTTAAAAGGTTGCAGCCATAGAAGAATTTAATTCGTTTTTTTTATTTTATTTTTTTATTTTTGGAAAGAGAATAATTTTTTCACCTTTTAACAGTGGGATGTTGCACATGCCTTTTTTCCATCCATTGAATTTTGTGTTTAGACATTTTCCTGCCCCATGTTCCAGCTATGGAATAGTGAGAAAGTTATGCAATCAACTACACAGAAATCATTCTTCTCGTCTGCGGAATTTGGACATCAACAATGGGTATGTAGTAGATTAAAAGACTTCCTTGCTATATTATTTATTATATTATACAACACTAGTGCCAGTCATTGTAGCGACGATAAGGCATTTAGGAATTGCCAGAAGAACCAGAAGAATGCAGAACTACACCTGACATTTTGCACCTTCCATGTGCAGAGTTTATGAGATGCAACACTAAAACAGAAAATACATTTATTAATGTTTTATTTTATGAAATGTAAAATTGCTCAATGTTTACTGTAACCACTGTTTGTTCACATTATATTATGTATTCTTGTATTTAGAAATAGAGCTAGCCATACCTCATTGTATAATATTGCTTGTTATATTTTCACTGTAATCAGAATTAAGCCTCAGTTTGTGTGTATATGTGTGTATAGTATTATAGAGTGCATCATATGCCACAAAGATACTCCATCAATGTTTATTTCCAATCCTAAACTCATTAATCAATTGTTTATTGTTATAAAACCACCAGGTCCACTACAATAAGTCAGCATTTATAGCATTCATACGAATGTCTCACAATCAGATGATGGCCAAAAAAATGGCTGACAGTGGAGACTTCACTCATTGTGATGACGCTGAATCCTCTCTAAGCAATATCCAGCTGTTGGAATTTGACCACTGGAACCTTTTACTAACCTTTACATGAACCTTCTAAAATGGTAGGATAGTTTGAGATCTGTAGAGTGCTCATGAATGCACTGAATTCAACACTCACATTGAACATTGTGTAACTATGAAAATTTTAATTATTTTGGAACCTTGATCCTCTTTAGAAATTCCAACATGAGGTTATTGGGATATGCATGGAGTTGACGAGGTGTCATAACTGTTAATCCTATATATTTATCACCTGCTGCTATGAGCCTGTCACCTAAACAGTATTGTTAACTGAAAATGTGTTGTTTGTGTCCTGACTGATACTTGTTTGAGAAGTTCATATTTGTAAGGACAAAAAAAAAAAAAAAAGTGTAAAAACAAAATTCTGAACCGGCACTACTGCAGTAGTTACTAATACCATTGTGCAATGATAAACCTATATTGGATCAGCAGCACTGTATCAGTAGTAAAATCAGATATATTGTGGCAATGTTAATCATGTTACAGTGACTTTGTTCATATAAGCCAAAGATGAACCTGTTCCATATATCTTCACTTTGCATGTTTCATAAATGTAGATGTAGATGTGTCACTAGATTCCATATCTTGATCTTTCTTTATACTGTTTAAGTAATGCAATGCAGAGAAGACAATCATTTTATGATGTAAATACATGTTAGAAACAATATTTAACTACTGACTATTTTTATTTTTAATTTTAATTAATTGTTACAACGTTTACTTTTTGTGTCATGGGCCAGTAATACAACATTGTTCATCAAATATGTTCAACTCACGTTAATGAGTTCTCTGGGTTTTTTGGCTAATTTGTGTTATAGCTAAATGAGTGAAAATGCTTACTCAGGTAAATGACACACATATAGTCATTTTAGATTTTTAATTTTTTAAGATTTTAATTTTTTATATAATGGTTGTTTAGTTGTTAAATGTGTTGAAAATGTCAAATTCAATCCATGAAGTGTTGAAAACTATAGAAGTGTTTTTAATTGAACATCAGTTGCATATTTTGGCTTTTTGTTTTAAATCAGTTTTTGAATATGTGCCACCTGGTATGTGATATGTCCAATCCCGGACAGGAATTTCTGAAGTATTCCCAATGCTATTATATACAAATCTGAAGATACTTGCTGTAAATAACACCATGCTAGGGATAATTTTTCAAATGCTACTGTATATTTATGTAAGTCATTGGAGGAGGAGTGATAAAACTTGAACATTTGTGCATCCATAGTTATTAATGTAAATGTTTGAAAAGCAAATAATAACTGCTGTTTTATGTTTACCTGTTTTCTTTTACTTTCTGGTGTAGATGAAAATTTTTATTCTGCTTCCCTTGTATGTTTCTGTTAAAATCTATCTTCTGCTGATAATATTTCCTATGCAGTTATACATAATTATTACCTCTTAGTATGTTTATTGTCGATTTCTTTAATTAGATATGCTAAAACAATACACCTGTAAATTGAACTCAATCTTATAACACAATAAAAATGTCATCTGTTCATTTTTAAGTCAAAAGTCTATGTAAACTTTGTCGTCTTGGCTATATACAGTCCAGTACAGAAAGACGTAGACGATTAGACTCCAGTTACAGTAAAAGAAGAAACAAATAGGACACAGAGTATGCATATTTAAATCGAGTATTTACATGAAAGTAAAGTGACTCATTGTGAAACACTGCACAGCACATGGTAATGCAACGAAATGTGTTCTCTGCTTTTAACCATCACCCTTGGTGAGCAGTAGGCAGCCATGACAGGCACCCAGGGAGCAGTGTGTGGGGATGGTGCTTTGTTCGGTAGCACCATGGCAGATCAGGATTTGAACCTGCAACCTTCTGATTACAGGGCCACTTCCTTAACCGCTAGGCCACCACTGCCCCAGAGTAGGCATGGTGTAGGCATTTATAAAAAGAATAAATATCTAGATACTTTAAGCTAGTGAACAGTCCGTGTTCGTGTCTGGAGTGGGGAGTCAGTTCAGAGGTACAGCCAGTGAACAGTCCGTGTTCTTGTCTGGAGTGGGGAGTCAGTTCAGAGGTACAGCCAGTGTTCGTGTCTGGAGTGGGGAGTCAGTTCAGAGGTACAGCCAGTGAACAGTCTGTGTTCATGTCTGGAGTGGGGAGTCAGTTCAGAGGTACAGCCAGTGAACAGTCTGTGTTCGTGTCTGGAGTGGGGAGTCAGTTCAGCGGTACAGCCAGTGAACAGTCTGTGTTCGTGTCTGGAGTGGGGAGTCAGTTCAGAGCTACAGCCAGTGAACAGTCCGTGTTCTTGTCTGGAGTGGGGAGTCAGTTCAGAGGTAAAGCCAGTGAACAGTCTGTGTTCGTGTCTGGAGTGGGGAGTCAGTTCAGAGGTACAGCCAGTGAACAGTCCGTGTTCTTGTCTGGAGTGGGGAGTCAGTTCAGAGTTACAGCCAGTGAACAGTCCGTGTTCTTGTCTGGAGTGGGGAGTCAGTTCAGCAGCCAGTGAACAGTCTGTGTTCGTGTCTGGAGTGGGGAGTCAGTTCAGAGGTACAGCCAGTGAACAGTCCGTGTTCTTGTCTGGAGTGGGGAGTCAGTTCAGAGGTACAGCCAGTGAACAGTCCGTGTTCTTGTCTGGAGTGGGGAGTCAGTTCAGAGTTACAGCCAGTGAACAGTCCGTGTTCTTGTCTGGAGTGGGGAGTCAGTTCAGCAGCCAGTGAACAGTCTGTGTTCGTGTCTGGAGTGGGGAGTCAGTTCAGAGGTACAGCCAGTGAACAGTCCGTGTTCTTGTCTGGAGTGGGGAGTCAGTTCAGAGTTACAGCCAGTGAACAGTCCGTGTTCTTGTCTGGAGTGGGGAGTCAGTTCAGCAGCCAGTGAACAGTCTGTGTTCGTGTCTGGAGTGGGGAGTCAGTTCAGTGGTCTCATGGCTTCTGGGGACAAAACTATTGCACAGTCTGGCAAAGCGTCTGCCCGATGGGTGGAGTGAAAAGTGTCCATGTGAGGATGTGCTTTTGTACGGTGAACAAGTAAATACAAGACATACATCTTGTTTACCACTTTTTACATCTACTTCCAGTTTTAATCTGGACACGCACATGGCGGTCGGCTCAGTAGGCTAGGAACCTTTTATTTTGCGCAAATGCTTTAGTCGGACGTTGTACGCTGCTACACAAGTCCCCTGCGCCGACTGAAAATGGTAAGACCCGCGTGTGCTTTCAATGTTAAGTTTTCATTATCTGTTTTTATTAGAATATCTGGTCATTGTCATTTACCATTACTGGGATAAAACAGTGTCGCTCTTCAGAGTACATCGCGAGAATCACGTTTTATTAAAATGGACATAGCTGGAGTGTATTATGTCTATATTGTGTTAATGAATATTCGGGTTAAAATTTTTCAGGCGGCAACTCTGCACACGGACCTGGGAGACTTCAAAATAGAACTGTTTTGTGAACGCGCTCCAAAGTCGTGCGAGGTGAGTTCCTGCTGCGTAAGGTGTTTCACGGATGCGTTATTGGCATTGCAAGGTCAAAATCAATCATAATTAAAAAACAAAATGTAACTTTTGATATAAATGTTTTTTTCTATAGTTCTTTATTGCGTTTCATGTGTCTTTTTAAAGTGCAAGCAAAGTGATTGTCATAGTGACACAATGCAGCACAGCACACGGTGACAAGGAAATGTGTCCTCTGCTTTTAACCCTCACCCTTGGTGAGCAGTGGGCAGCCATGACAGGCGCCCGGGGAGCAGTGTGTGGGGACGGTGCTTTGCTCTGTGGCGGATCCGGATTCATACCGGCAACCTTCTGATTACTGGGCCGCTTCCTTAACCGCTAGGCCACCATTTGTATTGGACCTGTCTTCACCAGATTTCAACAGTAGCTGACATTAGTCTTCTTTTGATAGAACTTCTTGGCTTTGTGTGCCAGTGGGTTCTACAATGGCTGCATCTTCCATCGTAACATCAAAGGTTTCATGGTTCAGACTGGGGACCCAACAGGTAATTTTAATGTGGAGTGTTTTAAAATAAAAATGACTACGCTAGACCCTTTTCCAGGCAGCTTGTTCTGTCAGGCGCATTTGTAACCTCAGCAGAATTCTCATGTAGGCCCTGTATTGTCAGATTATACTATATTATGATTTTCTAGATGCTTGTGTGAAAATCAGTCTTTACAACGAGCATTGTCTTCTTCATCTAACTTCTGCTTTTCTATCTTTATTTTCAGGAACTGGAAAAGGTGGAACAAGTATTTGGGGACGAAAATTTGAAGATGAGTTTAGTGAACACCTTAAAGTGAGTGACTTTGCTTTTTCATTTCCCACCGTTTGAATATGACAGTTATGACAGATTAAAAAAAAAAAAAAGAATGCTGAAGTTTACCTGAGTGCTTTTGCACCCTGCAGCATAATGTCCGAGGTGTGGTGGCAATGGCAAACAGTGGTCCAAACACCAATGCATCACAATTTTACTTCACCTATGGCAAACAGCCCCACCTGGACATGAAGTACAACCGTTTTTGGAAAGTACGTTGTAGTATATTTCATTGCCTCACACACATTGTCGTGTGGCTTTTGAACACGTTTAACCAATGCTCGTTTTTTTTTTTTTTTTTTTAGAATAATAGATGGATTTGAGTCTCTTGACGAACTGGAGAAACTTCCAATCAATGAGAAGACTTTTCGGCCCTTGACAGATGTTCACATCAAGGATGTTACGATTCATGCAAACCCTTTTGCTGGTTAATCTGTTAGTCAAGTCAAAATGGAGCATTTGCTTGTAATGTTTGAGTGGTATAATTAATATACCATTGGCCTTTGTTGTAAATGAACTTTTTTTATATTTTTTGTAATAAAATGTATAAAACAAGCGATTTATTTGATTTTCTGCATTTGCACATTTTATGTGCTAAAATTGTTTGAAATAGCATGTGCAGTGTCCTAAATAGTTGTTTGGTTTTAAGATCTTTTCATTCACAACTTGGGACTTTTAATTTGACGGCCAAGGGAATCATGACCCGGATGTTTTAGCGCTTTCACGTGTTCCTCAGCTGAAGTGAAGCCGCTCTGCCAGTTAGCTCGCGTTCCTTCAGTCTTTTAATTCATTTCAGCTTTTCCAAGTCATGGCAACAGAAGATGCCTTCAAGTACGCGTGAGAACTTTGCTATCATTTTGGTGTCATTTCCACCCGCAACTGGTGATGTATACATACCACGTTTGTCGAAATGCATTCATACGAGTATATCTGAGGCCATAACTAAAGCAAGGCGTGAAAGTGCGAGTTCGTGTAGAGTTCACGGAAAGTTTCAGTGGAGGCGCCTGGTTTCTGCGCGCAGGTGACGTCCCTGAGGGACAAAGTCGCCCTCATCACCGGCGCCAGTTCTGGAATCGGGGCCGCGACGAGCGTCCTGTTCGCCAAGCTGGGCGCCCGCCTGGCGCTGAACGGCCGCGACGTGGAGAACCTCGCCGACGTCGCCAGGCAGTGCGCCGACCGTGGCGCCGAGGTACGGCCCCGCCCGCCCGCAGCACGCCGCGACGGCGACACTGGCAGACGCCGCATGCTTTATCCCGCAGCCTCTGCTGGTGCCGGGAGACCTGACCGATGATGAGACCGTGAGGAAGACCGTGGAGCGGACTGTGGCCCACTTCGGGAGGCTGGACGTCCTGGTTAACAGTGCAGGAATCCTGGCCATGGGCTCCATAGAAACAACCGACTTGGAGCAGTATGACAAGGTCATGAACGTCAATGTCAGGTGAGACCAGCAGTTTCCATGTAGAATACGACATAACATGTCATTTAAACCGATTTAAGCAAGATTAAGCAGACATTGTACGACGTGAACAGGCTTTCAATTATATTTCTGCCCTTTTCAGATCCGTTTATCACCTGACCCATCTCTGTGTGCCTCATCTGATCAGAACAAAGGGCTCCATTGTGAGCGTGTCGAGCGTCAATGGACAGCGATCTGTAGGTATCGCAGTGTGGGGTGACCGAAGTTTCGTCGTTGTGGGCCGTGTGGGGAAAATAGTCAATAAATGTTTTGCTTGTGTTTTTGCGCTGCAGTTCCCCGGTGTTCTTGCCTACTGCATGTCCAAGTCGGCCATTGACCAGTTCACACGATGCGTGGCCCTTGGTAAGACCTCCTTATTGTTGTATTAGATGCATCGACTGTGCGTGAACACGTACAAGGAATTTGGTTTCCGGTTGATGGGGTCTCCCAAGCGGGAGCATAAAACATAAACAGCATAAAACAACGACAATATACAAAAAATGACTGAGATTATACAGGCAAGTGTGAAATGGCAACAGTTCAGCTGTTTAGGAGGGTGACGGCTGGTCCTCTGCCAGAGGTGGAGCGAGGTCTCAGCATTCAACCCGGACCGCTGAAGCAGTGTGTGGGGATGGTGTTTTGCTCAGTGGCACCTTGGCATCCTTACGATTCCGGGTCCACGTTCTTGCCTGATGGGCGGGTCATTGTCTCTGGGGTGAGGTGGGATAATCTGTCTGTCTCAGATGTGCAGCAGAAGCTGTTAAGTTCATCCGCCAGGCTTTTGTTTTGTCTGTAGCCGGCAATGTCTTGCAGGCGTCTCCACACTGACGCGGGGCTGTGGGCTGAAAACCTTTCTCTCAGCTTCTCAGAGTAGCTTCTTTCTTCCTTGATCTCCCTGGTCTGCGTGTTCCTGGCCTGCTTGTACAGCAGTAGGCTCCCTCCTTGGCCTGGCGGGGATGTTGCAGTTTTGGAATGACCCAGAACGTCTTGGTTTGCACACACACATCTTGTCACGGTGTCCAAATGATCAGGTGCAGCTTCAAAGACAGTCCAGTCAGTGCAGTCATTTACACATTTACGTGTGTAACACTTTAACAGTCAAAACCAAATGTGCCAAATTTAACCAAAATGTGCTTTCATTATAAAACATGCGACCATGAAATTGACCTTTGACTTCCTTTTTTTTTTTTTTTTTAAAGAACTTGCATCAAAGCAAGTTCGAGTGAATTCTGTCTGGTAAGTGTTCTTCACATTTGAGATGCACAATACCGAACTTTTTTTCTCTTTAACTATGTGTGTAGGTGTGTAGAATTTCACCATATAAAACCAAGCTTTAACATTTCTATTTGTTGCAGCCCTGGTGTGATCATAACTGAGGTGCACAAACGTGCTGGTTTGGACGCAGACGAATATGCCAAGGTATTGTACGGTAGAATAGTTTGCATTCATTAGTATAATTTGGTCAAGTGGACTTATATTTCATTTGTTTCCATCTTGTTTTAGTTCCTGGAGAGATGTAAGACGACCCATGCCCTTGGGAGACCAGGAGAGGCGGATGAAGTAGCACATGCAATTGCCTTTTTGGCCTCAGACGCTGCCACGTTCATCACTGGGGTGAACCTGCCGGTCGATGGTGGCCGCCATGCCATGTGTCCTCGATAACAGAGAGTTCAAAATCAGGGTTACAAGGTTACTAAACAGGACAAAAATAAAACGAAGCACTTTAAAAAAAATACATTGTCCTCTTTTAGAATGCCTCATTTAAAAAACGAAACATTGACATAAAACCCATTGTCATAAATTTGGTGAAATTGTTTGCAAAATAATAAAAGAAAATCTATATAACATGTCATAACATGTTTAATGGGTCAGTCAAGTTTTTACCTCAAGAGCAGAGAGGAATAAAAGATCAAACATGATACAGCAAAAGCATTAGTAACACTAAATAATATTGACAATGAGCATTTATTAAAAGAAAAAACATTACGCTTGGCTAAACGTTTCCCCTACATAGATTTTTTACAACACATGTAATGATATATATACACATCAAAAAGACATTTATTTCCTTCTCTATGAATGTAAGCACATCACAACAGAACAACTGAATTCAGAAATGAATTTTTGTAATTAATGAATTAAGTACATTGACTTGAAGCCTTAGACAGATTAACATTGTCATATCTTTTATGTTGCTCTTTAATTAAATTCCATGAAACAATTAATTGTTTCAATACTAGTTTCAAACGGCATCTTAAAACCTTCCTCTTTAGAGAATACTTAGACTAACTTGCAACTTTCTTATAGTCTGATTTATGCAAGATGATTGGTCCCAATGAACCAGAACTGATTACTTCATTGATGGCAACATGAAAGCACGTTGTAAATCGCTCTGGATAAGGGTGTCTGCCAAATGCCATAAACGTAATGTAAATTAAAAAGTGAATTGCTGTTAAACACAGATTAATACAGAATTCACATAATTAGTTTGAATTGTACTCACATTTCATGCAATAGCACAGAACTATGAACTGCCTGTAATCAATGGATAAACTCTGAAAAACAGGTTTATTGTAGGATACTGAACAGTTGTCTGCTGTCTTGATTACAGATTCTGTGGAGGTCTGACCACTAGAAATGGGAAGTGGTGTTTTCTGTGCTGCTTTTTATCTTTTAAATAAACATACTGAGTGTGCTAATTCTACCTATTTTAATATTCCTAGTAACATTCAGTCTGGTATGCAGTCCCAGTGAGAATGCGACCAATACAGACTGGATAACCTTGAAAAAGGATGATGGATGATAATGTAGATCAGATCGAGTCAATCCAATTTTGCTTTGAAAAACTGCTACAAAACGGTCCTCGATGAACAAAGACAAAAAAAAAAAAAAAATCTACAACATCAAGTTCTGTGAATCATTTTGATCCAGATTAAAATTTTTGAACAGCTAGGCCGAGAGCATAATCTTGTTTTGTACTCTTAAGAGATCCCTGGTCCAGACGGAATGTGTTGCTCATGCTGAGGGAGTCTAGAGCCCTTGAGACTGGAGACATCATGGAATTCATCCACACACCCACACATGCACATTTACACCTTTAATTCATGTAGCGACCTTTTCAACTGAGTGGTACCAGTTCAAGTGAAAGTCACCGTAATACACCGCAGCGCAGCAAACGGGGCCCGCTAGGCCACCCCTGCCCCAAATCCAGCGGCCTGGAGCAGCTGGTGTAAAGGCACACAACTCGAGGCCAAACCATCACGTGACGCTGCAGGTTTCTGATTGGTTGGAGAAAACGTGCCATCGCTGAGACCGTTATTGTGTCCCGATGCTGCCAGAGGAACGCAATCTGAGGTTCAGAAGGACGCTGCGCTGAAACACGTCCCCGTCCAGGTGCTGCAGTCGCCAACGGTAACGGACCACTACAGACATACGCTAACGTCAGCCAACAGGTCAGATCACCAGTTGGTAACGGGCTAAACTGGAACGACGCGGTTGAAAACGGCCAACGACAACGTTTTGTGTGACGCCACATATCACGGAGGACAAACGTCCGGTCCGGTCTCAGTCCCGTCTGAGCCGCAACGAGCACCTCAGCACTTAATGCTTCAGCCCGTACTGGTTTGTCTCTGCGTCCAGCTGGGCCGGCGGCCCGTGCGGGAAAACCGGCCCAGAGTCCTGTAGTCCGTACTCCAGTTCCTGCATGCTGCCTTCGTTGGCGTTGTCGAAACTGTTCTTGCCGTGGACCTGTTTGAGGTGCTTCCTGAGGACGGGCTTGTGGGCGAACACCATCTCGCAGTAGTTGCAGCGATGCGGCTTGTCGCCGCTGTGCAGGTTGAGGTGGTCGAGCAGCGAGCACTTCTGGGTGAAGGTCTTGCCGCAGATCTTGCACTGGAACGGCTTGATGCCGGCGTGGACGCGCATGTGCCTGTGCAGGTTGCCCTTCTGCGTGAAGGTCTTGCCGCACAGCAGGCACATGAAGAGCTTGTGCATCTTGAGGTGGTTGGCGTAGTTCTCCAGCTGCCGGAAAATGCGCGAGCACTTGGGGCACTGGTGGTGCCACTGCAGGCCCTTCTCCTGGCCGCGGAGGCCGCCCCACAGGCTGCCCCGGGCCGAGCCGCCCGCCGCCGGCCCCAGCGGGTACTCGGGCGCCTGCGTCACGGCCGTCTCCAGGTCGGCGGCGCGCGTCTCCACGGTGGAGTTTATGAGGGAGTGCTGCGGCTCGGGCGAGTGCAGGGGCCTGCGGCCGCCGACCGACTCCACCTTGACGATTGTGATGGGGCTGTCGTCTTCACTGTGGCTCTGGAGGGAAACCGAACGCATCTCCGGTTCTATGATTACATCGTCGTCATACTCCTCCTCCTCCTCCTCCTCTTCTTTCCTGCTCCACCATTTCGTCTTCTTGCTCGATCTGGACCGCTTCTACTGGGGAAGCGCTTTTGCTTTCGCTGCTAGGCCGCAGGTGCTGCCGCCCATCCTTAGCCGCACGTGGTTTAATGAACTTGCTGAGGGCCTGGGTGCACTGCTCCACGATGTGGCCCATCTGCAGAAAGCTGGCCACGGTCAGGTAGTTGACCAGCTCCAGCTCCGGGAACTCCAGAGCTCCGGTGTAGCAGGAGAGCAGAAGCCTCCGTCCTACTTCAGCATCCTGCTGAGTGCTGATCTGCACCTCGTGAGAGTCCTGGAGGAAGAACTGGTCCCTGAGAAACGGCGACCCCGCTGCAAACACCACCTTATGGCCAGGCACCTCCACGTCATTGATGCGAACGGACACGTCGCAGAACCGGCTTTGCTTGCGAAGGGCGTCCATTTTCTGCATCATGGACTCGCCAAATTCTGGGAAGCGGAACTGCAGAATCACCGGGTTCCGTGCCATGGCCCCCTGGGAACATACAGTGTGTGTTAGTTAACGAATGTATTACTCCGTAAGAGCCTCTCTACGACAAGGAATATCACAGGGGATAAAAAAAAAAAAAAAAAACTGTTCCGATTCATTTAGAACTGAAAAAAAAAAAAAAAAAAATCCAAATCTACTTAAGCGATCATTTAAGAATAAAACTGCATAATGACCTTCACAGAACATTTTAAAAGCGCCCTTGCTATGCCTGGTCAATCCATCATGCAGTTGTAATTTTAAAGGAAGCAAAGCAAGAAAATAATGCCCCGATAAAAATGTGGGATGATCCAGAATTTCTCAGAACTTTAACCATCACGACTGTAGAATAATTACAGTGGGGCTAAAAAAGTATTTAGTCAGCCACCAATTGTGCAAGTTCTCCCACTTAAAAAGATGAGAGAGGCCTGTCATTTTCATCATAGGTATACCTCAACTATGAGAGACAAAATGAGGATAAATAAATAAATAAAAATCACAATCCAGAAAATCACATCCTCTGATTTTTAAAGAATGTATTTGCAAATTATGGTGGAAAATTAGTATTTGGTCACTAACAAAAGATCATCTCAATACTTTGTTATATATCCTTTGTTTGCAATGACTGAGGTCAAACGTTTTCTGTAAGTCTTTACAAGGTTTTCACACACTGTTGCTGGTCTTTTGGCCCATTCAGGAAGTGGTGGCCTAGCGGTTAAGGAAGCGGCCCCGTAATCAGAAGGTTGCCGGTTCGAATCCCGATCCGACGAAGTGCCACTGAGGTGCCACTGAGCAAAGCACCGTCCCCACACACTGCTCCCCGGGCGCCTGTCATGGCTGCCCACTGCTCACTCAGGGTGATGGGTTAAATGCAGAGGGCAAATTTCACTGTGTGCATCGTGTGCTGTGCTGCTGTGTATCACGTGACAATCACTTCACTTCATTCTTCCATGCAGATCTCCTCTAGAGCAGTGATGTTTTGGGGCTGTCGCTGGGTAACACGGCCTTTCAACTCCCTCCAAAGATTTTCTATGGGGTTGAGATCTGGAGACTGGCTAGGCCACTCCAGAACCTTGAAATGCTTCTTACGAAGCCACTCCTTCATTGCCTGGGCAGTGTGTTTGGGATCATTGTCATGTTGAAAGACCCAGCCACGTTTCATCTTCAATGCCCTTGCTGATGTAAGGAGGTTTTCACTCTAAATCTCACAATACATAGCCCCATTCATTCTTTCCTTTACACGGATCAGTCGTCCGGGTCCCTTTGCAGGAAAACACCCCCAAAGCATGATGTTTCCACCCCCATACTTCACAGTAGGTATGGTGTTCTTTGGATGCAACTCAGCATTCTTTCTCCTCCAAACACGACGAGTAGACCACATGCAAATTTTCCACCATAATTTGCAAATAAATTCTTTATGTGATTTTCTGGATTTTCGTCATTTTGTCTCTCATAGTTGAGGTATACCTATGATGAAAATTTCAGGCCTCTCTCATCTTTTTAAGTGGGAGAACCTGCACAATTGGTGACTGAATACTTTTTGCCCCACTGCATTTATAGAAGATTTTCTTCCTGTTTGTCAAACCGTGACTTCTCTCGTTCAGAATCATCTTTATTGTCGTTGTGAGCCACATGCACTAATATGAAATATAACATTTTATAACAAATTAAAGGGCGATAGATCCCGCTGCGTGGAACACAGTAATGAAATAGTCAGGATAAAAAAAAAGCAGAAAGTTCCCGAAAGCGCCGCTGTTCTGAGATCAGACGGGCGGACTGTTCGTTCCTCGGATCGTGGCCTGTCGACCGCCGCGTCACGGACGTAAATAAACCCGGACACGCAACACGCACCGAGCGGTCCGTGCTAATGCTGCGTGGGCGCCGCTGCGGGTCACTTTGTCTGCAGCGTCCACGCTCCCGCCGTCGTTTAGCGCCGCGCGAACGCCAGACAAATCGCGAAATTACCTTCTTCTTCACTTCCAGACGCGCACCGACACCCCCGGCGACATCCGGGTCCCCCCCTTTTCCTCGCCTTCTTCCCGCGACGACGGTCCTCCGTGGGAGAGACTCCGCGCTCGTCCGACTCCCGCTGCGGGCTTCGGTGAAAATGGCAGATGTGCCGACGCGGAAGCGACGTGGGCCGCCTGCTGGAGCATTAAAGCGGTACGCAGCCGCTACAACGCCGCTACTCCAGCGCTGCTACAGCGCTGCTCCAACATATGCGCCTGCTCACCACATGTTACCATCAAAATGGCCCCTTTCTTCAAGCGATATATATATATTAGAGGTGGGCATAGATTAATTTGTTTAATCTAGATTAATCTCACTGTAATCTTGGAATTAATCTAGATTAAAATGTCTCATTTGGATTAGATTAATCTAGGTTAAAATGTCTCATTTGGATTAATCTACATTAATCTAGATTAAAATGGCTCGTTTGAATTCTGCCCAAGGCATTCAGAATGTGTGTGCTACCCAAATAATGACTAAAAGTAAGTCTTTGAGAACGGGTTTCTCAAGACAGGTGGTGCATTAGACCAGGGGCTCATCTCCTGTTTCCAAAATGCATCACAAACTGTGAGAAAGCGGTTTTGCTATGATAATTGGTGATGAAAAATAATTATGTTCTATAAGATGTACTTCTGTTTACCAACTGTTTATTAAAAGAGGTCGTGATGAACTGTTTACATTCAGTAGCTTTGTCAATCAGTCCAAGATCTATTTCTCCTTCTTCCACCAGTCACTCAGGCAGACCAGCTTGTTCACATTTTCCGGTGACAAAGTAGATCTCCTCTTCTGCACAATATGGCCTGCTAAAGAAAAACGTCTCTCGCATGGGACAGTTGTGGACGGAGACCCCAAGTATTTACGGGCAATGTGGGCCATCTTACCATACACAGCAGTGTGCTCCGACCACCACTTCAGTGGACACTGATCTAGACTGGCACTGGGCTCTACCTTGTACCTCTCCACAGTGTTGTCTTCTGGTGTCTCCTCATCTGATTCTGATCTTATCAGTAGCAGGGCTGTTTTCTTCTTGGGTGGCTCAGGGTTCTCCTCCCCAAGTGGCTGCAGAGCAGATTCTTCTCCCTTCACCAACTCACTTAGCTTTGCCCACACTGGCTCCCTCTCTGCTCTGGGCAAGCACTTGAGGTCCTTAAATCGTGGATCTAGAGCAGTCGCCACCTTTGATGAATAAAAAACAATAATTATTGATTGATGAAAATTTCACTTTCCACATCCAACCTCCATATTTCTTCATGACTCATTCATCTATTCATTGACCGATCTACTGTCTTAACAGTCTATAATGGTCAAACAATGCAGTTATGTTCTGGTAAGTCTGACATACCTTAAGCCATTCCAGGTTTATATTCTCCCTCCGCTGGTTGAGGTCCTTGGTGGAGGCAGCCTTGAATTGCCCAATATAGGCAGGATCATCATCTGAGATCTTCATCGCGTGCTGGAGGTGGCACAGGGCAGGTAGAACCACAGAGCAGGATACATACTTCTCCCCACCAAGGACCTCAGTGATGTACCTACACAGATAGACAGACACACACACACAGAAACAGAGCAATAAATAATTCATGGCTGATTCATTTAACTCAGATTACACATTTTAAAATTCTTAATCACATTACATTTAAGGGCATGTGTTTCTTAAATACAAAGTGACATTTAAAAGAACTTGTATGCCAATTCATGAACACTCCATCTTTGTAGACTATACCTGCATGGCTCCAGCAGTTTCTCTAGCTTTGAAACTGCTCCAACTTCTCATATTCAGCATTTGTTGGGAGGGCCAGATTGTGCTTCTGCTGAGACAGCGTTGTGTGCAGTGCATCTCTGTTGTGCCTCACGCGCTTGATCATCTCAAGGGTGGAATTCCACCGTGTTGGAACATCTTGCATGAGTGAACTTGTCCAAGGGAGGCTTACTGGACATTCAGCTCGTCTGAGTTGGCCGGACTGTGTTTGAAATGTCCGACCACTTTACGGCACTTGGCCAGTGCACCATCAAAACCTCCTTCCCGAAGTGACATTACAATAGCTCTCTGTACAACAAGCGCAACACAGGGCAAATGCTCGAATGGCAGTTTCCTCCCTGCTGCCACCATATTAGGAGCGCTGTCTGTTCCAATAGTGCTGATTTCGTCAGCTATCCCCCACCGATTAGCGACGTCGAGAAACTGCCTGGCACACGCTTCTGCAAAGTGACGCTCCTCTGTTTTCATCACACCTAACGGACAGACAAAGTAGATCAGAATAAGTTTACTACTAGTAGTAAACAACTAGAAATCATCAAGAAGCAAACATCATGTGCTGGTAATTTGTGGTGTCGTGGTAATTAATAGGCTAAGTAATTAAATAAAATTATGTAATTTAAAATAACATAACGTAGCCTACCTAAAGCGAAGGAGTGAAGTTCCCAGCTGGCATCAATGAAGTGTACAGTAACGGCGAGATAGTTATCGTTGTTGACAGATGTCCAATGGTCCCCAGTCAGTGCTACACACCTCGCCTCTACCATCTTCTCGTCTTTTGCGGCTTTCTCTGCGGCGTGCTGGTCATGTATTCTCCTCATGATAGTTCGCCTCGCAGGTAGTTTGTAAGATGAGTCGCCTGTGGCCGCCTGGAGAACAAGCTCGAGCCCATCATCTTCAACCACGCTGATAGGCCGGCAGCTGGTGGCAATCCATTGAGCGAGGAGATTAGTTAGCTTGGCTGATAGAGCTGTGCTGACGGGCTTGCCTCGGTTGCACTCAAACATAGCAGTTTGATGACGACTCTTCCCCTGCGCTTCATCAGTACTTGGCCCGGCATCCTCCGCATTAGCTAACGGATGCTTTGCGTTTATGTGGTACTTGAGACTGGAAGAACTCCTACAGTAAACTAATTCCACTTTGCACAAGGTGCAAACAACCTTAGTCTTGTCAAGGTTTCCATTGGGAAGCTTCTTAAAAATAATTTTTCCTTGAAGCAAACCCAGCCAGCTGCATCCATGTTACCACGCCACGTTTGATGTGGTAATTTCACAGTTCGAAGACTCGTTCTCGCCCCCTACAGTGCAATTTGGCTAGGTATACATCCGTGCTAAAATATCAAGGTGAAAGTCATCATAGCTTGCATAGTATAGACCCAGCTCCCAACCCAACTTTGTGAATAGATTAACGGCGATATTTTTTTATTGTGCGATAAGAGTCTCACGTTAACGCCGATAACGGCCCACCAATAATATATATATATATGTGAAGTGATTGTCACATGTGATACACAGCAGCACAGCACAAGATGCACACAGTGCATCTTGTGGCACCTTGGCGGATCGGGATTCGAACCGGCAACCTTCTGATTACGAGGGCACTTTCTTAACCGCTAGGCCACCACCACAGTGTGTGTGTGTGTGTGTGTGTGTGTGTGTGTGTGTGTAAATACATGAAATGAGCCGTAGTTATTTAAATACATTTTAAATACACTAATATTTAGAATAATAATTGTGCCGGCGAATTTACAGATTATGCCTTTATTAAAATTGGGATGAATTAACTGGCACGAGGTGTAAAGCAAAGTATAAAGTGCTGTTGTAGGTTATGTTTTGTTATTTAGCCACAAGGGGTCCTCGTTGTCGAACAAAATGTTGGTGAGAACACGGTGTCTCATGACGCTTTTTGGCCAACAGGAAAATGGTCTTTTCTAAGAAAGTACTCTGAAGGTACTATGGCAAATTATTCAAAAAAGGTGAAGAACCTACCTTGGCACAATCAAATGAGAAATTTATTAAAAATATGCCCTTGCCATAACCAAACATATGGTAAATATATATACAGTACAGGCCAAAAGTTTGGACACATCTTCTAATTCAATGTCTTTATTTTCATGACCATTTACATTGTTAGATTCTCACTGAAGGCATCAATCTATGAATGAACACATGTGGATTTATGTACTTAACAAAAAAAAGCTGAAATAACTGAAAACATGTTTTATATTCCTCTTTCTTCTAAATAGCCGCCCTTTGCTCTGATTACTGCTTTACACACTCTTGGCATTCTCTCGATGAGCTTCAAGAGGTCGTCACCTGAAATGTTTTTCCAACAGTCTTGAAGGAGTTCCCAGAGGTGTTTACAGGGTGGTACAGGGTAGTAGTAGCCTAGTGGGTAACACACTCACCTATGAACCAGAAGACCCAGGTTCAAATCCCTCTTACTACCATTGTGTCCCTGAGCAAGACACTTAACCCTAAGTTGCTCCAGGGGGACTGTCCCTGTAACTACTGACTGTAAGTCGCTCTGGATAAGGGCGTCTGGTAAATGCTGTAAATGTAAATGTTTAGCACTTGTTGGCCTCTTTGCCTTCACTCTGTGGTCCAGCTCACCCCAAACCATCTTGATTGGGTTCAGGTCCGGTGACTGTGGAGGCCAGATCTCCACTTTTTGTTAAGTACATAACTCCACATGTGTTCATTTCTAGTTTTGATGCCTTCAGTGACAATCTACCAATGTAAATGGTCATGAAGATAAAGAAAACAAAATTGAATGAGAAGGTGTGTCCAACCTTTTGGCCTGTACTGTGTATATCTATATACATATATATTCCATTTTCCTTTCCAAATGAAAACCCTACATAAAGCAGGCATAAGAAAAGAACCCACACAGCCTGACTGAGTATAAAAATCCCATTCCACCCAGACTGCAAGTCTATCAGCTCCCAGGGAAAAACAGAGAATGTGGCTGAAACTCAGGCAACCAAGGGGAAAAATGTCATCCAGACAGAATTTCCTACTACAGTCAGGATGCCCTAATTCACAACTGGGCCGTACATTTAGGCAGGTAAAGGACACGGAGGAACTGACATCTTGAGCTAAAACTTCTTGCTCCAGTGAGAACAATGAATTCAAGAAGCGGACAGAAAACTGAAGGGATCAAATGTAGAACCTGATTGGACCTGCGGGCTTCTGTTTATTTAACTTTTTTTTCAGTTTGAGTGTGATAGGATCAAACCATCACCTGAAATGTGCCACCCCAGTGCAATTTTCTAAATGGCTTCCATCTAATTTTTTTTAATCTGTGAATTCTCAGGGGATGTATTGCTACAATTATTCCTGTGTACTGGTTTTCTGTTGATATCTGTGGACACTGCAATTTATTGTGCTTTTCCCACAAGCCCAGAGTGTCGGGTGACAGGAATGGTACAGCTCAGTGATCAAAGGCCTCCCTGCTAAATCCAAGGTCATTTTTCAGGCCAAAAAAAACATGTTTTATGATTCAATTTATTTTAAATGCACTTTTTTGGTTTTAACTTGCGGATTACAGACTATATGCGGCAGTTTGTTCATTGGCAGTGAAAATTATCAGCTGTACATGTCGGATTTAGGTTGGTATGTCGTATGCTATTATGTCATTTGATCGTAACAGTAACCTGCAGTAATGTAATTCTGATACTGAAACCATGGTAAATTGTGCGATTGTGAGCTTATTGTTATCCTTGGGAAGGTATTAGCCCGGACAAACAGACCTTGACTCAAGTTCATTCTGAATATCGCAGTCTGGACATGACGGCAGGATGAAGAATCCATTTTCTTGTAGTCTGTGAAAGAACAGACTTCACTAAGCTGATATTTGAGACCTCAGGGGGATGGGGACTTGGCAGCCTTGCTGCCTGTTCTCACACTGGCCGGTGTCTGTGTCTCTATGATTGTTTGCCTTTAAAGACATCCTAGTTCAACACTTTCGCTTCAATGATTGTGTTTTAAAAAAAACAAACTGTAGACCGCCAGTCAAGATAACAATATTTATTTTCCAAAAATCATGAAATCATACCATTGTTATACTTTTCATTTGTTTTATGCAATCCCACTTCCCTCTTTGATGCTAATAACAATTTTGGATATTTTGTTTGGTAGTGATATACACCTCCAATGCAATAAAAAAAAAGAAAATAATGATTTTTGCCATAAATCTTGAAAGGTGTTACACCTCCTATGCTGTACTTTAAGGTCCTGACTTGAAAGTCTTCTATGACGCGCTTTAATCAAAATTTCTCATTTCTTCTGGTCTTCAATTTGTTCCACTTCACTGGACTCATCCACCACTTTGCCATTGACCATGGTCTGGGTGACCACCTTCACGATCTTCCTGGTTCTTACCTCAGGCTCTTCTGCAAAAACAGAGGAAATATGAGATGGACATCGTAATTCCGTTTTAGGTTCAGTTTTCTAAAATGATGACATAAATCATTTGTTTGAATAGCATCTCTGATGGCCCTGTTTCAGACAGAAATACCTAATAGAAATACAGCTGTTGTCAGAAGCACGGTGGTTATTACTATTATTATCATAATGAAGATTATTATAATGTTCTACATGGATTTTGGCTTGCAGGGAGACATGTAACTGAGAGAGAGAGATTACAGGCATGAGAGAGATTACAGGCAGGGCTGGTGAGAAGGAATGCAGGCAAATGGTTGCTTACTTTTGGGAGGAGGCACTTCCTTCACCCTAAAAAACAAAAACAATTTACAATACAATATCAGATATGAGACTAAGGTCAAATCTGTAGATGGGATGATATAGTGTAACAATATAATGTAACTATTGAATTGTAATGGATATTTTTAAACCACTTCGAAGCGGGAAAAATGACTAAATAATTATCCCCTCCGCTCACATTTCCTCTCCCTCCAGCAGCCTCCTGTACGTGGCGATCTCCAGCTCCAGGTTTTGCTTGATGCGCAGCAGCTGCTCATAGTCGGTCTTGGTGCGCTGCATCTCCAGGCGCAGCTGGGCCAGCTCGTCCTCGAGCTGCGACAGCGTGCTCTGCAGACGCTCCATCTCCTGGCTGTACTTCACGCCGGTCTCCGCCAAGTTGCCCTCCAGCACGCCCACCTGCAGGCCGCAACCAGCGCATTTTTAATCCTCGTCTCCTTCGATCACTTCCATTCTGATACATGAATCGCTAGCGGTACAGGTAAACGGCAGAGCATGCTGAGTCCACAGCACAGTGTAAACGGTCCTCTGAAGACTATGCCTGAACACGTTAACCCACTCAAACATGTCCTGGTTACTGAAGTAAGAGCTACAAAGTGCTCAGAACCGTGAGTGGGCGTGCTGATTTTGCAACATGCCTTTGTTGTCCACTCCTAAGTGAGCAATGCCTCCTTTGTTCAGTAACCCCCCACCGTCAGCTCATTCGTTTGGTCGTATGTAATCGTGTATAATTAGAATCTTTGTCCAGGTATGACAAAACGCTGGCTGCCGGATGCAACAAAGAATCCGCAGAAAGACGTGACTCATGTATGTTCAGCTGGCTCTGGCTGTCTGGAGACTATTCAGGGTGGCAATTAATCAGTTTCCACACACCGGCTCGTACACAGCGCAATCAGTACACACCCTCTTAAGCCATTTTGGGGTTCTGGGTAATGACTTTGTTTTGATTGGTTGTTTTTCTGCCAGTTTTCCGAGAGGATTAAAATGTTTAATTCGATTTTCACAGATCAAACGTCACCCACCTGCTTGCGCAAGCTGTCCAATTCCACCTCCAGGGCCTGCAGGAAGCGCCGCCTCTCGTTGAGTTCACCCTGGGCGCATCGTAGAGCTTCGTTGCTCTCCCTCACCTCAGACTGCACTGCCTCCAGCTGCATATGAACGCAAAGTACACACATAAATAATACAGCACAACACAATACAACACAAAACATTATAAAGCACATTTGGTACTCCAATAAAGTGTTCTAAATGTCACTTTATAAGCCCTCACCTTCTTCAGGTACCAGTGCTCGGCATCCTCTTTGTTCTTCTGAGCAATGCCCTCGTACTGGGACCTCAGCTCAGCCATGATGAGCCCCAGGTCAGGACCCTTGGCTGCATCAACCTCCACGCTGACTTGCTCATTGGCCAGCCGTGCCTTCATGGTGCTTATCTCCTGCAATGGTGGTTTAGGTCAACTTCAAATGCATGCATGTGCAGAAGAATATTTTTATTTATAATTAAACTGTGTTTGAAGTTTTTAATTATTTAGTGACAGCCAAGCAAGGCTTTATAATGGACTGTGGGAACCTTTTGAAGGTCCTTGATGTTGTTTTATATTTGTATTCCAAAAAGTGCTTCCTCAAATTACGGTACTGACTTATTTCAAGTAATTAACTTTATTATAATTATCATAAGTAAATTGGTTGTCTTAAAACAAACACACTCCTTAAAAGTAAATTGTTATGAATATTGTGCGATAGCTGGAAATTTGGCTTTTGCATGACAGCAAGATATGAAATACTGGACACCACACCTCTCTCTTTACACACACACACACACACACACACACACACAAATTCAGACATTACTGCGTGTTGTTATGTTTACTGACATCACATCTACAGGGCCAAGGGAAACAATATGATCAGGGTGTGTCTTCTTACAGCCCACAGAAGCAACCACATGATTTAACTGATGTGCTAGTTTTTCTTTCACACGGACAACAGCTTCAAGGAAAGAGGATCTGATTAGGTATATAGGTCACGTACACAAAAATTAAGAAGTAGGCAACCAAACGCTGGGTGTGTTCCTGTTAAGCAGTCCCTTCCCATGAAACATTGAGACTTTGAGGTCGTCCGCAAGCAAGAATTTCTGCTGCGTCAACATTGTGAGTCTGTCTGTCAATGTGTTTTCTCAAGCTGTGGAGACACCGCTTACCTCGTCATGGTTCTTCCTTAAGAAATAAAGCTCCTCCTTGAGGCTGTCCAGGTCCCCTCTGAGAGTGGCGATGATCTGGTCGTGGTCAGATTTGGCCCTCCGCAGAGCCAGACAGTCCCTTTCTACAGACTGACAGAGAGCAGCCTCTGCTTCCCACCTGAGCAGAGGGGTTTCAACAAAAATGGGGAAGCCTGCCTTTTACTCTGTGTTTCAGTGGAACAATAACTGAAAATATTACAATTCTAAATATGAAATTCATTCTTCATTTGGTGATCGTACATGGACAAGCTATATCATGTATGTCAGGCTGTCTAGATTGAAAGGCTTGTTCCAGATTGTGTGATAAAAATATATAGGAAGAAAAAGTGCATGATACCCATATCATGGCTTGGAAAACCTGCAACAAACTGCATACTTTTCAGTGACATCAGGTCAAATGTACATATAGCACTGAGTAAAAATGGCATGTTTCAAAAAGCCTTGGTAAAGATTGCACGTCTTATAAAGAAAACAGTCAAGTATCATTTACATGTATTAATGTGAAGTTACAGAAGGAGAGGCACTCACTTAACCCGGAAGTCGTCTGCGGCAAGTTTGGCATTATCAATCTCCAGCATGATCCTGGCGTTTTCCAGAGTCTTTTTCCTCAACTAAAGAGCAGATTCCGCATCAGAGGAGCACTTAATCATTCTTTTATAATAAGTCAAACATTTCAATGTCAGCTATGGCTGTAGTCTGCAAGGTCATGCAGCAGTGTAGTGAGGTCTATTGTAGTTAATTGCTAAATCGCTTCATGTACTGATTTTCTCAAAGACCAAGCTACAAAGATAAAGATAGTTGATGTGGAATTATATAGAGAATAACATTTTGAATGTTTGAACCAATGGGGTACCAACCTCCTGACCAATAGCATGTGCCTGAGCCATCATCCCATCAATGTCATGGCCCTTTGGAGCCTTTTCAATCATTAGCTGCTTAATCTTCATCTCCAGGTCAGCATTTGATCTTTCGAGGGAGCGCACTTTGTCTAGGTAGCTGGCCAGCCGGTCATTCAGCCCCTGCATGGTCTCCTTTTCACTGGCACTGGTTCCAAAACCATTGAGCGATAGGCCCATGGAGTTAAGCCCATTCCCCACAGACTGGGAGCGGGAGAGGGACAGGGTGCTAATGGAGGAGAGGGTAATGGGTGAAGCTTTGGAGCGGACACGGCCACTGTCCTTCAGAGACATGGAAGAGAATGAGGGCTGACGTCCCAGAGAGTAGCTGCGCATGGAGAGGGCTGAGGTCATGGTGTCCACAGGAAGAATTAAAAACTGACGAAAGAGACTGAAACCACTGCAAAATACATGAAATATAAAAACAACATGTTTACACACTTTACATAATTATTTTAAATTATTAATATTGTTCTTATTATTTTTGAGTACTGTCTTTCTGGCGCAGCATCTAATTAAACATTTCTTTTAGCTTTTTGCTTTTCATCCAGTGAAATGCTACTGAACGTCAGACAAATCATACTGCAAGATGCAGTGACCATGCATGCAAAACACACCCACAATAAACAAACAAAAATCATTCATAAACCAATAAATATATATGAATACTTGTTTTATTATGCCGATGTTTAAAATTTGTATGTGTTTAGAAGGTAACCTTTTATCCAAATGCTCACATTGTTTCAGACAAAAGCAAATAATGAATATTTGACCACAGGAATATAAAAGATAAAATAATTGAAGCAAACTTTAAATATCTGCTCCAGTCTCACTGCACCTTGTAGCAGCTTAGTATGGTCCGCGTCAGTCAGATCTTTAATGCTATGATTGGCTGATAAGAATTAGACCCGCCCCTTACCTCCTATAATTTGTTTTGAATGAAGTTGTTTTACAAATATACATTACTCTCAATATGCATTACAGTTTACTCTCTGAATTTGTCCAAAATGTGGAAAATTTACAATCTGAATCAAAACTATTTTATGGTAGTGGCTTTATCATTTGTTTAACTGCAAGTATCACACCCAAAGGTTTGTCTACTGTAGTAAATGTCTTACAACAACCTGGGAAAATGTATTATAATTCCACAGATGCATTCATCTAAATGTTCACAATTTAAAAAAAATTGGAACCATTAATTACATCTAACAAGATTTATAACATGTTAAATCCAACTATATATCTTATTTCCACATTTGTCATACAATTAGCAAAACTGAGATAACTAATGTCTGAAGCAGATGAAAAAAATTCAGTTTTTCATTATTCAAGCTTAATGTTTTCGTTATAACCAGTACTTACATGGATGCTTGCTCAAAGGGACTTGTTGGATGGAGGACTGACTGGGTGATATTTATATCAGCTGAAGTGAGGTGTGGACGCCTCGCCTCCTACCAGCTGATTGGCTGCTGTCAGTAGCTGGCCCCTAATTAAACATGTTTTTTAAAGGCACTTGGAATACCCTGCCCTCAAATGGTAAAAATACAAGTAGACTGCTTATTAGAGGCATGAAAAATATATATTTTTAAGATGAGAGTTAAAAAGGATTTTAGAAAAGTTTTACTCAGCTCGCCTCTTAGTTTTGTTGCAATAGTAAACAATAGATACCAGTTAGACATGAAACGTGTTTTATTATTACAAAACTTGTACAAGGATTTGCCAGACAGACAAAATAGTAGAAACCAAATAACAGTATTCGTTGTAGTCAGCGTTCGGACAGATGACAAGGAGACAAGCTCCATTGCTTTGAATGATCATGGAGTTGCGGAACACTGGCTCCCATTCACGTTTCGGCAGAACCAGTTTGGGTTCCTCAGCAGATGAAAGAAGGCCCACTCTCTTGACAGTGAAACCCATTGAGCAGCCAGGGACAAAGCAGGCAACACGAGAAGGTTGCTCCACTTGTGTCTAAAGCCCCTGGAGTAGGGGGAAGCTGAAAAATGGAAAGCTGTGACAATGGTGGTGGAGAAAGAGCAGAAAGGAAAAACCCCTGAGAAATTGTCCCATGGCTGGGTGAGGGGGACGGTAAAACTCTCACACATGCCTGACTTGTCTCGGATTCCCTCCGCCTTTCTGCGCACGGCTAGAGCCGCTGTCTGCAGAGTAAACACAGGATTACACCGGACCGGTGCTGCCACACTAAACAGCGCTGGGATGAAAGATGACACACATTCTTTATCCAAAGTGTTTGTATGATTGGCAATTGTGTGAAATCATAACAAGTGCTTTTGGTTTTAGGAAAATGAAGCTTCACATGACAACCGCTTATTAAAAAAAAAAAATAAATCACATTTTTTGCATGGGAAATGTTATTTGGAATATTGCATGACTATTGCCAGGTGCTGTGCAGAATTTCCCATTTGTGGGTCTGATAAAGGATTGTCAATATTTTAAGGGTTATCAGTTAAAATATTTTGTTTTATTAATACATTTCCGAAACTTCTCAGACCTGTCAAGACATGGACTCCACAAGACCTCTGCAGGTATCTTGTGGCATCTGGCACCAGGACGTTAGCAGCAGATCCTTCAAGTCCTGTAAGTTATGAGATGTGGTCTCCATGGCTCGTGCTTGTTTTTCCAGCACATCCCACAGATGATCGATTGGATTGAGATCTCAGGAATTTGCAGTTCATGTCACACATTATGGTTCTTGAGTTTTCACAGTCTGGTAGGGAACGATCAGTTGGGGTGGTTTTACTTCACTTGTTCCTTTTCTAATTTGCAGAGATGGAAATTGGGTTTCAGATTAATTGCAACCTACACTTCCCAGTAGAACATTGCCCACTGCCTCCACTAAGAAGATCTATTGCCAGATATTCCTTGCCACCAGCCAAGGTCCAAGATAAAACACAAATTACAAATTACAACTTCAATAGTTTCTTCATTTTCCAGGTTTTACGCTTGACAGTCAGTTGCCACAGAGCCTTGAGCGACCAAGATCATAATTTGGATTAGTTCAAAATGAAGCGCAGCTCACAAGATCTGCTGATTTAAAGCTCATCTTGGCATCACAAATTTGCCCTCATCTGAAATAGACCCCTTAACAGTTGTCACTGTAACAAAAGATTCAAAGTTATTTACAGCGTGTGACGTTTTTATGTTGGAGGTGATCAGCGTGCTCTGAACAGGCTCTTAGGATAAAGTGATATTGCAGCGCCACCCAGTGGATAAAGATGTCTGTTCACTATCATTATCTGAGTGCTGCCACTGTGAAAAAAAAAATAGCAAAGCAATGGTCCCAAGTGAATTTAACACGACTCACAACACGATCTTTAAACCTACTTCATTTTAGACATACATACCACATACTGTACATGTGTTTATAAGGTGAACTATATTCTTACACTGGGCCTTGCGTTAACTATGACTGGAAATAAAACCTAAACATAAAAGAAGGGCCCTACATAATATTTATTGGCATCAAGTAATCTAAACCAACATAAAAAAGACAGGAGTCACACTAAACACCCACGTTGAAATTCAAGCAAGTTCAATGAATAGCTTAAAATAGTAAAAAAGTAAGCGGTGAACTGCCAGGGTTAAAACACATGTAAGCTTACTCAGAAAATAACATACAGTTCCGAATTCAGAGGAACTGTGAAGAGAGTCAACATGTTCATCCTACAGCAAGGGAATGGCCCAAAACACAAGCCAACACTAATCCAGGACAACGCTAATGAAAAAATAAGAAGGTAAGCTTGAAACCATGGGCTGGCCAGCACAGTCTCCAGACCTAAACCCCATCGACATGGTTTGGGAGTGAAATCAAAGCAGCCTACAAGTGGTACACATTTTTGTGAACTTCTGCAACAGAACAGGGATGAACTCTCCGAAGAATATTGGATTTCTATTGTACAGGGAATGCATGGAGTTCAGCTGTTATATCTGTCAACAGTGGCTGCTTTGACAAGTCATTTTTTTAATTTTTTTACTTCAATTGTTTATTTGTTCTATGCTTTCATTTTCAGAGTACATACATTACACATTTTTGTAATAAAAAGCTGGAATAATGGGAGCGTTCTAAAACGAAAGTGAATGTGACTGAAATAAACACCTATGAATGTTATTGAATGTCATCTTCTGACCTGTTTTTTAAAAAAAGAAGGCTTAATGGGAAACTCTGGCAATTGATCCGGTAAAAATAAGGCTCATCTATCCATATTCTCATATGAATTGTGGAAAAAGCTTCTGGCGCAGGCAATTGTGTGCAGCACTTTTACCAGTTTGCAACAATTATGCTGATCTGTTTTATCTGTCCTGCCTTAGAGCTCGTTCCAACCCCAAGTAAATTGTTCTTTACAACAGCTTTGTTGTCACAGTGCAGCCTTTATTATCCTTATCATAGAATCATAGAGGGGCAGTGGATGCCTAGCGGTTAAGGAAGCGGCCTTGTAATCAGAAGGCTGCCAGTTCGAATCCCAATCCACAAAGGTGCCATTGAGGTGCTGCTGCCTGTCATGGCTGCCCACTGCTCACTAAGGGTGATGGATTAAAAGCAGAGGACACATTTCGTTGTGTCACCGTGAGCTGTGCTGCAGTGTATCACAATGACAATCACTTCATTTTCTTTCAGTCTAGTCCATGGGTCTGATAAGGGATAACGAAGCTTATTGTGACTACTGCACAAAACACACACGACACACATTCTAATTTAGGCAAGAATATGGCACAGAGTAAATGTTATTTAGCAGGAAATTGGATTTTATCTTTAATTTCTAATGCCGATCTTGTGTACATTCATAAAATGCCCGCTAGAGGGCAAACGAATGTAAATTATGGAAAAATGATTCTCCTTCAGTGGTTGTTTATATCATTATTACTGGTATGATGGAAGATTTATATGTTTATTTATATTATATTAACACTACAACAGCAGTTAGAAACTGAAAATCCAAAATCTAACCGCCCCAAAAGTTAAATATATATATTGATGTTTACACCCGCAAACTTCAGACTTTCATATAACATTCAGGCTTTCATATAACAAATAATAGAAATTTCGAAGTGTGACATTTATTTTTTACAAGGAACACAGATTTAGGATGATATGGGTAAATGTATGAATGAACATTTACTTTACATTTTAAAATCTTAAAAGACTTTCAAAGCTTAACAAGAAATTCATTCCAGCCTTCATTCAGCGCCATATAATCACAATCACACATACGCTTTTTTCAATTTATAAAATGCACTTTACAACTACCACAAACATCATGTGAAACAAGTCAGTGATTTAAGCACCAGACTAGTAAACAGGAGTCCTGGGTTCAAGTAACCTGACCATTTACTGCACCGTTGAACATTATTCGTTTTCAGAAGGGTGAAGGCCATTGCTCCAGCAAATGCCAGTGAAGACCTGAACAACTGGAATCTCTTGACACTGTCGTTGTGAGGGCCACGATCGATAGGTTGGTGGTACCCCAGTGGTTGACATACTTACTACCATTTTGTTGCTGAGCATGACCCTGATTTGGGGGAACAGATTTAGGAGAAAGTGATCATCTAATATGTAATTTTGATTTTGCACTTGGATGAAAAGTATTTGCTAAATGAACATAAGATTAAGTTAGTCTCAGCATTGACAGATTTTTAAATGCTGATAACAATGCATTGTTAGTTGTGTTAAATAATACTTTAAACTCTATGCCTACTGTGACAGACTGAACATTTTTGCTATTTCACACGACTGGAATGTGGAAACCATTTATTTCTATATTGAAGAAAAATAAAATAGATCTCAACTGAAACTAAATGAGCTCATCATTTTTGAGGTGTAGCCAAGCATGCCTCCACAATGCAGTCACAGTGCAAAAGAAAATGAAAAGCACATTTTGCGTGGCGAAAGCCAATTGGGAACGTAGCCTGTCAGGATATCAAAGTGAAGCTCCGGTGCCAGAGGTCTGTATACCAGAAATGTCAGTTCAGATTTACTCGAGTGCAGCAAAAGTTCATCATAAAGGATTGTCCTGTTATAATTGTGACTGCTTTATTTACATTTGTCAAGCGGAGTGGCAGTGGATAGAATTCCCCGGGCAATGTAGGTACACTGCAGAATGAACTCACGTGTCTTCACAGATCTACTGCACATACTGTGACGGATCAGTACACTGATCGTGATATATTAAAGCTGAAATGTATCATCATCCAGCAGCATTGATCCTAAAGAAAGGATTGTGATTTGATTAAAATGAAAGTGAATAGAATGTCAAAATCAGCTTTCCTTGATTTTGAATATTGTATATTCATTATATGATGGAAGTGAGTCATATTTACAATACAATCCATATGGCATGATTCTCATTACAATCAAGAGATTTCTTCAATCTTCTGATGCTATAAACTTAAAAAAGGCTAACTGAGAAAATTCAACTCAATATGGAGACTGTCCATAGCACTTCTATCTACTTTTGCCCAATTGTCACTCTTCTATTACTGCAGTGCTACTATGGACTTAAGTGCTGTGGATCAATACAGCTCTTTGTACAATATCTCTACAGAGAGATTTATGAAAGCAGCTCATCAATAGCCAATGGCTGAAATTGTAATTGCTGGACCTGTCATTAAATAAACTGTATTTCCTATTCAGGGTTTAAATTGGAGACCTTGTAAAGTGTCCTGTGATGAATGCCAACAAATTCATCTCATAAAAGCTCATACAGAAAGGTTCAGAAAAATGCTGGATGTAATGGATTGACGAGTCTTTGGCTAAAAAAAAGGTGAATTAAAGAAGAAAGAGAGACAGTTGCCTTCCACTTCACACATTTACACATGCGACACAATCTGTACATGAAATAAAATGACATTCTGTGCAGAATTTTTAAAGGACTTTAAAATACTTTCAAGTCATATTTACACAGACATTAACATACTGAAACAAATGCATGTTTAGTCTAGATAATGCATGACAACCATGGATATCAACCCCTTTTACCAGCATATGTAGCTCTATGTTCCTGTTTCTTCCTTGTTCTTCCTGTTTCTGATGCATTTTTTTTTTAAATCTATGGCCAATACGATTTTGCATTGTCTGTCTGATGACAACAAAGGCATCCTGCATCATTCCGGTTTCTGTTATCTGTCGCCATCAATGTAGTCATGTTCCTCGCCAATGAATTACCGGTGTCACAGCAGACAGTTAGTGTCTGCCAGAAGGCAAGTCCCAGTTGTAGGTTGTAAGATTCATTTGTGCCAGGACTGGGAACGGACGATCTACAGAGATGGAGGTACGATGCTGTAGTGAGCCCACAATGGACATTTTGGATTTACATTTAATAGACAATCTTCTTGTTTTAGGTATTTTCCAAAAAAATGTAACGTCTAAATTCACTGTTAATTAAAATGAAACACGTATCCACATTATCGCCACAAAACACCCAAATTATTTTAATAAACGTCTGTTCACTTTATATTAGCTTCCATTTTTAAAGTCGTTTAACCATTACTTGAGGGAGACAACAAGCCAGTGAACTGATAACGTTAGGCACGTTGATCATCTTTTGTTGGGACGATTCTGACTTACTGTCAGTGAATCCCTGCAGAGGCCCGATGTGCGTCCTGCCAGGAGAGAGCCACTGCTCATCGGGCCCTGGGACTGGCAGGCGGGACCTTGTCATGCTCTGCAAGGTGGCGTACTGTAGGCCCGGGTGCTTTTTGTGTCTTGCTCTGCAGTTTTGAAACCAGACCTACGAAGATGCAACGTTACTGCAACTAACACTGGGTACAGGTTCACTTATTATGACTGAAAAGAAGAAAAGAATATATGACTCTGTGTGAGTTTAAAACCTGCTCTGAGAGACATATAACTTTCTGGCCTTTTTAAGTGACAGGACACAGACGGCCAAAATGGGAAACAGTGGGGAACATTCTCACTCAACACAGAGTTTTGCACTCTTTTTATACACACCGAAACACAGTATGAAGACTGATCAGATCATTGTGTCGTGCTCTAAATGTCACGAGTCTGCCTGCAAGGATGATGTTTCCAGACAGACTGAATGGTGAGCCACCAATAACCTGCCATTGCTCATCATCAAAACAAAGGCGAGGCGTATAGCAGGGAACAACTTGGAACACCCTTTCCTTCAGATTTCTGGGAACACACATCTCACATGGACTAAGGACAGAAAGCACACCGGCAGCTGTATTGTCATTGGTTGCTTTCACAGAAACTGCCCGATCAGCGTCACATCACAGGTTGGTGTGGCTTTCCAGCTGCGTGGCTGCTGACAGCAGAGGTCTCCAGAGAGTCATAAAATCAATGTTACTCAGATACCCACAAATATCATCAAGGTCTAAATGTTTCTTGTTGCTGCCCACTGGAAGGTGCTAGAAATCCATGAAATCTTGTGCATCACAACAGCAGCATCTGTAATGTAATGTACGCAAATAATCTAAGATTGCTGCTTTTATCCTTTATTTTTATATTTATTATTGATGCATATTTCATTTCTGCACTATGAACTGCTATACAGGGTAACCAAAAGGAAAAACTAGTTATACATTTTTTGGAAATGTTTTTAAAGATCATATTAGTTTATTAATTGATGAGTGGGCAATGTGTTTATCATGACCTGTTGGATAGTTTTATGTTATTATGTTTATAATTGATTGACTGTTCAGAGAAATGGTGTGAAGCAGGCCAGTTATTGTCAGTTATATATATTTTCATTTGTTTCTGAACACATATTTCATTGCACTACTGCAGTGAAACACTGCAGTGGTTTTAAAGGTTATTGAATTCAACTGACTAATTATGTTTCCTGGGAAAATATATAAGTAATATATAATATGTATGTATGTGTATACACACACACACACACACACACACACACACACACACACACACACACACACAGTGCACATACATAGTACAGGCCAAAAGTTTGGACACACCTCTCATTCATGACCATTTACGTTGGTAGATTCTCACTGAAGGCATCAAAACTATGAACACATGTGGAGTTATGTACTTAACAAAAAAAGGTGAAATAACTGAAAACATGTTTTATTCTAGTTCTAGTTTCTTCAAAATAGCCGCTCTGATTACTGCTTGGAAACACTCTTGGCATTCTCTCGATGAGCTTCAAGAGGTTGTCACCTGAAATGGTTTTCCAACAGTCTTGAAGGAGTTCCCAGAGGTGTTTAGCACTTGTTGGCCCCTTTGCCTTCACTCTGCGGTCCAGCTCACCCCAAACCATCTCGATTGGGTTCAGGTCCGGTGACTGTGGAGGCCAGGTCTCCACTTTTTGTTAAGTACATAACTCCACATGTGTTCATTCATAGTTTTGATGCCTTCAGTGAGAATCTACGTAAAAGAATCAATGTAAATGGTCATGAAAATAAAGAAAACAAATTGAATGAGAAGGTGTGTCCAAACGTTTTGGCCTATACTGTGTGTACATACACACACACACACACACACACACACACTGTCCGTAATTAGTTGTATTCTTACCTGGATAACACGTCGACTCAGGCCGGTCAAATCCGCGAGCCTCTGCAGTGTCGGACCATCAGGGTTGTTGTCCCGGGTGAACTGGGTCTGCATCACCTGCACAAGCACAGTTCTTTTTATTTGCCACTATGTCTTTCTTATTTTCTATGACAAACATTAGAGAATGTTCCTACAGAAACTTCTCGAAGCAGATCATCACATAAAAACTAAAAAACATTTTTTTGCCCCATAGATCACAATGCCATATAATTCAAATGAAATAGCAATTACTTAATCTCATATGTGTGTAATGCCTTCATATCTCTCACCTAATGCGCACTGTGTTTTTAGAAATATAGATTGTACTGAAAATATTGTCATTTTATACGACCTCAAACCAACTGTTATATATCCCTCATCGTATCCTGGGCCAGGTAAGGCTCCTCGACCGTCCATCCCCCCAAATGCAAAGTCACTGTTCATCTGGACAAATCACATTCATCTTATCTTAAACAGCACACAACACGCTGCACAAACACACGAGTGTCCAAATGACACAGGCCTTCACATCTTCATCTTCATCAAGCTCTCTCTCTCTCTCTCTCTCTCACACACACACACACAGACCTGCAGCTGATCTGCTGTAAAAGACGTCCGTGCTCGTTTTATTGCCTTGGGACGGTTTTCGGGGGGCAAAACGGCTTCGATCGCGACCTGGCGTCCTGATTACAGAGAGAAGGGGAGGAAACACGGCCCGCTTTAGTTCAGTTCCTGCAGCCGCGACGCTCGCTGCGTGATTGTGGGGCGCACCGCTCTCCGCCGCGCGTCCCAGGCTCTCCAGCACGGCGCCGTAGTGGGTGCGGCACAGCACCCTGTCCCGCAGGAGGCCGAACTGCTCGCCCGTGGACAGCTGCCGCTGGCAGGAGGAGCAGGAGAAGCAGGACAGGTGGTAGGTGTTGGTCCGGGCGCGTCGCACCCAGTCGCCGGCGACGATCTGGTGGCCGCAGCGGGAGCATTTTGTGCCGAAAGTGCTGGAGGAGCGAACGACAAGAGAGACGCGGAATTTTCGCGAAACTGCGATATAATTATAGGTAATTTATAGGTCTGCAAATATCGCTTTAGTTTGAGAAACGATGATAATGTAAAACTGTAATTAAAATTAAAGTTTCAAAAAGTTGAAATCACATTCAAGAACTTTTAACCACAAAAATATTTTATTTGAAATGAGTTATGAGAAATGTGAAAAATACCTGTCCGTACACAATATGTGGTATATTATACAGAACAGCTAAATGTTGTTTTGAATTATTAAAAAAAAATGAAAAATAAAAAAAACATTAAAAAACGTGGCACAATTAATTTGGTTGTAAAGGTTTGTAAATATGGGAATATGGGATTGGGGTCTAAAATTTGTACATTTGAAACTGAATATGTGATTTGACATAATTCCGATATATATAATTCCGTGATTTATATAATCCCATTTGATAAAATCGCGATATCATCCGTGATGAATTGAATCCTACTTGATATAATCGCGAAATAATACGTGACTGATACGATACTACTTGATTTACCCCGGACACAATCCATGACTGATACACTCCACTTTGTTAACATTAGGATATAATCCGAGATTGATATAACCCCACCTGATATAATCCGTTTTACAGAAGACGGCGGCGTTTTTCACGTAGCAGCTGCTGTGTTGGCGCAGCGGGGTTCTGCAGACGGAGCATTTCAGACACTTGACGTGCCAGTAGAGATTATTCACCTGCGGCCAGAGCGATTTACTGGTGAAACTGGACACTTTAATTCAACTTAATTAAAATGCAACGTGTAGAGTATTCAATAAAATAAAACAGGCTCGTATTACCGCGTATTATTGCAGAGTAAAGAGTATTGTTAAAAATACAGATTATAGTATTATTAAGGAACAGATTAGAGTATTATTAAGGAACAGATTATAGTATTATTAAGGAACATATTAGAGCATTATTAAGGAACAGATTGAGATGTAAAGGGTTTACCTGCAGCAGGTACCTGTCGCTGATCTCCGCCCCGCAGCTCGTGCACGTGTTCCGAGTGGGAGCAGATGATGGGGGGCTGGAGCGGCGCTCGTGGGGTTCGCAGAACACGGACTGAACACGGAGGATCCAAAAAAAATTAATTGCCAACACATGACACGATTTAATGAATTTAAACGCAGACCCAAAGGAACATATCGTTGATAATATGAATAATATTCATAATAGTATGTAATAGCATTGATATGTGAATACTTATATAATTAATCAGTGTATTATACCATTGCACAGTTCGTTTTTAAAATTGACAGGAATGAAATGGCATTTGATTGCGGTCAGAAATGAAGCAGAGAAGGGAAAAATAAGTCACTTGCCATGTTCTAGTAGCGCCTGGGCTCCAGACCTGGAGGAAACTCTGCGTCCTTTTTCTCGATCTTCAGCCTCGCATCACCTCTATATAAACCCCGTTCATCGTTGATCGGGACCCTAAACAATGAAAAATAATTCCTTTCCCGCCGCATTTAAACTAAACGTCCACAATAAAACACTATTTGGACCCCCTTTCGGTATCGATCCTTCCGCGCGCTGAACCCCCCCCATTCCTGAAATAACGGTGCAGCAGATGAGGGTGCGGGGTGGGCGCGGACGTGCACGGTGTCAATTTAAACTGTCAGTCACGGGGGGCGTCGGGCCACCCAGCAAAAATCGAACTGGCACAAAAATATATGGTCTTTATTCTTTTCTGAAGTGCTAGCCCCGGAAGTGACTGTAAAGTGCTTTCATTAGAATGTTCTTCCCCTTCACATTCAGAAAATAATAAATAGTTAACAATTAATAAAAAAATATCTAAAATAAAAAATCAATGCAGTTAAAAATATTTGATATTTAATGAAGATGTAAATACTTGATGACCTGGATGTTCATTTTATTCCTCCGCTGAGTTTTGAGTTATTTATTAAATATTGTAATCCTCAAAAATGAACAAAATCCTCTTCTGTTGTAAAATGCTCCGGGTCTGGGGTCTGGCTGTTACAGTTGCAGACCACCAAGGTTTTTATCCAGATCTGGTGGGGTCTGGAGTTTCTGCAACACCGAAATTAGAAGTTCATCATCATCTCACCCAACCATCATTCCTGCATCAATAAAACAATTAATATAATCCATCATGCAGGAAACAGCCACTGCAGCTACTCTCTTGTGTTAAATCCACAGGGGCCAGCAGAAGAGATCAGACCACCACTAAAAGAAGGAAAGACGAGGAACGTTCACTGAGGAGGCAGTGACGTCCCAGTGCTGATTAGAAGGAGTAGTGATGTGAGCTGCCGCAAACTGGTGCACAACTGGCTGAAGTTGGCTTCAGTCTGGCTCAGTCTGCTGAGGACGAGACCAGATGGTTTCATTACGTGAATTACATACCGTCATGTACTGCGTTCTCAGAGCAACACCATGGAAATACAGGAAATACTCGGCATGAGAGCAGGAACCTCAAGGTCAAATTGACACTGCTCAGTTGTGTAAACTCCAAGGAGTTTTTTTATAACGTAAAATGGAAGCATTTTTATTGATGATTATGGAGGATTGTACCTCAATTAACTGAACTTTTCGAGTTGAAGGCATTTTCTGCGCTTCCTTAATTTTTCCCCTCACATGAACAGCAGTAGAAAAAGTATTTGGTGTGTTTTTCTGATCTTTGTGACAAGGCCTGTGTGTGATCGCTGCCTGCCTCCTGTACGGGGGCTGCAGGGGGCAGATGAGGGTCTAGATTGCCGAGCTCCTGGACGCAGCACAATGCCAAGTGCCACAATGAAAGATGGCTGCGAAAAGCAAATGTTTAGGTTAGGAGCAATGGGCTGCGCTAATGCAGCAGAGCGCTCTTATCTTGTTTCTGTAGCTCCACTGCAGCAATGCTGGGATTTTCAAAACTTGCCACTTTCCAAAAAAACACACAAATATTTTTCAACCTTTAAATGTTAGGTTTTTTTTTATTTTATATCTGGTTCTGACAATATCTCAGCGTTGCCACTTCGAAAGCCTGCAGTGTGATAGGCTTGTATATTTTGGCCGGGAAGGCCAATGCATGATGGATGCGCCGAAGGAAAGAAATGGCCAGAAGACAGACATGCAAATTGGTTTCAGCTGATTGCTTCGTTTCGCCATGAGGTGACCTCCACTCTGCACCCGCCATTCGTGTTTACAGTGGAGAGGCGGCCGAGAGAGGATGACAGTCAAAGTGGCCCACGGGATTTTTCTCCCCCGCGCGATGAAAATATGAATATACTTGCACAGTGAGTGGCTTCACCAGATGTTCCCACCCATTACCAGGTGTGGGTCTACGCTGGATCCATCAATGCTACAAACCAGCCACTAGTTAGGAAACAATCTCAGATGGTATATGTGCACAATGCATTTGGAACTTCATCAGAAACGCCAACTAAAGGCAACACTAATTTCATTACTATTAACGTTTAGTATGACCTTGATATCCATGTGTTACTAAGCAAAACTGAACAATTTCATAGTCATGGATCTCCTGGTCGTTCACCAGAGAAAAACTTTCCCAAATGTTGTGAGTCATGTGCTGGGATCTGATGGGAACAGCAGTTCTGTTGCTGCATTCTTTGTTAGAACTAGAAGCAGGCAGAGTGTATAGGGGTGCGTGTCTGTGATGATTTGTTCACTGAATAAACGCAACATATCTTCAGCCAAAGCACCAAAGTTACCAAAAATATGTGAAACAACAACATCAGACAACGTTCAATTAGATTCAGGTCTGGGGAAGGTGCGGGCCAGTCCATAGCGTCAATGCCTTCGTCTTGCAGGAACTGCTGACACTCCAGCCACATGAGGTCTAGCGTTTGACAATCTTGGTGTTCTCTGGCAAATGGCAAAGTATTGGGCTATGTTGCCCTCCTACGACCTCCTCCACATCTCCTGATGTACTGACCTGCCTCCATGCTCTGGACACTACATTGACAGACACACGACCTCCTGCAGGACCACGCCTTTATTGGGGTCGTCTTGCTCATTGCCACTAATTTCCACCTGTTGTCTATTCCATTTGCACAACAGCATGAGAAATTTTTTGTCAGTGTTGCTTCCTATGTGGACAGGTTGATTTCACAGAAGTGTGATTGACTTTGTGTTGTTTTAGAGTTACATTGTGTTGTTTTAGTGTTCCCTTTATTTTTTGTGCAGTGTATTTTAGTAACAGCGCTGCTACTCTAAGGTGTATTTAAAATGATTATTGTAATTCAGTGTTTACTTCTATGGGGATATAACTATCCTCATTTGTATGCCATTTGCATACAAAAAACCAGCATTTAAAAAACGCTAAATGGGCCGGTTTCCTCACAAAAACACGTCTCTGAGTAGCACGCCTAGGGTGACAGTAGCATGGAAAAGCTCTCTGATGGAGGGGAAGAAATTCTGAGCAGAACCTGCTGTTTGGGAGCAGGCCCTCCCTCCCATCCTGGCAGTTTGGGAAATGTAAAGTTGTGAAAGGAGGATAAATGGAAGCTGAGAAGAGAGAATAAACGTGGCCTTATGAAAGAGCAGTTGCTGCTAGTGATGTAACAGTCCCAAATGAGTGCTCAGTATAGGAAAGAATACACAGAGGCATGGAAATAATGCTCAATAGACATTCTATTCAAGCAAAGCTGTATGGATGTATTGCAACACAAAGAAGTAGAAGCCCTTTTTAGGAGCATTATGTCAGAATATTTCCAATCAATGGCAAACATAATCCCATTTGTTCATGTCCTGAATAAACATTTTTTGTAGTAATGTTCCTTTTTTAATAACTCTGTAAATGTTCTGAGATTCCACTGCATTGCAGATGATCCTGCCCAGACTGCAGAATATAATGGCCTCAGGCTCTACTACAGAGGTTATGATACATACATTATATGCATACATTTATACATACATTCCTCCCAGGATCGGTGAAGTAGTTTTTTTTATTTTTATTAATAAAATTGCATGTTCCGTCATTGGCAGTTCTTACCTCAGTAACTGTGTATTTCTTCTGAAGCACAACATTGTGGTGTTTGGTCCCGCAGTCAATGCTGCTTGA
Source organism: Denticeps clupeoides (assembly GCF_900700375.1). Classification (NCBI taxonomy): domain Eukaryota; kingdom Metazoa; phylum Chordata; class Actinopteri; order Clupeiformes; family Denticipitidae; genus Denticeps; species Denticeps clupeoides. Next base: position 17,803,340 of record NC_041707.1, read on the forward strand.
GACAAAAACAGACCCAGTCGCTGTTTAACAGAAAACAGAATATCCAGAATAAAGGAAAGGTACCAAACAGCACTCAACGAGCACATATCCTGGGGGAGCAGCTACGCACTCTTGACTAATCACCTCATTTTTCTTCATTAACAAGGGGGAGAGGGCCTCTGGACGATGTGCAGTATCAGTTTGCACACATTATGGGTTAGCTGATGCTTATAGGTCTTCTAGGTTCTGAAGAGTCCAGAGTTTGGAGAAGAAACCTGTGTGGCTTCGTCAAAAAAACCCCATCTGAGATAATACACAACGTCCATGGCAAGAAGCCATCAGTCACTAATTAAGCCTTCGCTGAGTGGACAGGAAGTCTGCTAATCTGTAACCCAATCCAGAGGGTGATGGGGAAGCATGGGGGTGCAGGAACCCAACTTCAGAGCTTTCAGCATTATATTCATCACTGTGTGTCGGTCACAGGCTCACAACGCATCGGCGATGAGTTCAACTAAACATCTCCATAAAATAAATGTTTCCAGGTTACCGGAGACCCACAACCATGCAACCATCTGATCTCAATTACATGATGCCACTTAGTCCCACCTCCTACTCAAAAGACCTGTGGGCCTGTATCACCACAGCTAAAGCTAGAATATATTTAGATGGGGTGGAAGCAGGGATTTGAAAATGACACTTGAAGTGGAAGCAGTGGCAATTCCGACCTGAACCACCAGCAAGATGCTGCCTGGTTTGCCCGTATGAATGGAAAAGTGGAAATGGAATGCTTACAATTTTGGATCTTTTTGGACTTTATTAAAGAATGTTACGACAATAAGATCTAAATGGTAACCACAAAAATAACAACATCCTCAGTAGCGATAATAATAATGAAACTGATTAATGACAATTAATAAAAAGGATAATTAAACCAAAAAAAGAGAAAATAATCACTCGTGGCAGAACAGCACCATCTACTGTTTAAAATAAATAGATGCATCTCAATATCGAAGCCGAAGCCAAGGACTTTGGAGGACCACGGGTTAAACTAAATTATGTCACTATCAATTCCAGTTTGTGGTATAAACACGATAAAATGCTTCTGTTGCGTGTTCATTTTTGACAGAATGATTTTCATCCTGGCCGGCGGGGGGCAGTAATGCGCGTCGGCGTTTCCCTCTCGGCGATTCCCGTCACCCAAGAAGGAGTCCGCTACGCTTCTTCATTTGAACTGTTGAAAAAGATCCACATCAGGTGACTATTTTCTTTACGGCAGCGCGAAATGGATCGCAAATCTCGTTTATTTTCTAATTATGAAATTCTCACAGTATTCATTTTCATTGACCATGGTTAGTCGATCGGTTCTGTATTTACAAAAAGAATAAAAAAAAAAAACCCAGAAAAGTTAGCTGCTTGAGCTAGCCAGTGGGAATGAATTCAATCTTGTCTCAGATTCAACTTTTCCTGTGATCACTTTCCGAGGATCAAATGAGACATGATTTACATTGAAATAAACTCTTACCTTGCCGTTTTCAGCGCGGTCTGCCCATGAATTATGTAGCATTTGTTAGTTACAGATGCTGTAAATATTGTTCTGCTGAAGTTTTTTTTAAACACAGTGTTCCTGTTGGCCCAGTTGTCTGAATAAATTGATGCTTTTTATGGAACGTGTGAGGTGGGGGCACAGGGCTGCGGGACTGAATCCTAGGGCCGTGAATAAAAAAATGGCTTCATTAAAACCATGAACCTGGCCTCTTGCAACAGCTGTGTCTGAGCTTTTAAAACCCACAAGTCTGATGTGGACAGTGTGAATGAGAGTAAACATTTTCCCTGGTGTAACTGCATCGTTTTGTTCTGATCTTTAGGTGTCAAAGAAAGGACCAGTCTTTCAGACTATGATTGATTTTCGAGCCTGGGCGGAGTACGTGGTAGAGTGGGCGGCCAAAGACCCCTACGGATTCCTCACCACTGTGATCCTCGCCCTGACGCCCCTCTTCATTGCCAGCGCCTTGCTGTCGTGGAAGCTTGCGAAGATGATTGAGGCCAGGGATCGCGAACAGAAGAAGAAGCAGAAGCGCCAGGAGAACATTGCGAAAGCCAAGCGGGCTAAGAAGGACTGAATAGGTGGCGGGATGCGGCAGAGAGGGGCGTGCCAACTCTTATCCCACAGCTGCCGCAGCCATGACCCACCCTCGGCGTGGTGGAACGACGGTTCATCCTCAGCATGTCTTCTCATGCTGGTAACAATGTTGAACAGAGGCGAGCATTTTGCCTCTTGTATGTGCAAGGAAGCAGTCTCCTGTTCCCTGATATTAACAATTATGGCATTCCATTTATTATGCTATCAGCAGTTCAGTCTTTTTCATTATTAAAAAATTGTTTAACAATGTTTTTATTAAATACATTTTGAACAAACGTTCGATGTTGCCTACAATATCAATGCATTTAACCTTGAATTGAGTGGCTTCTTATTGGAAAGTTCATATTGACCATTTAAATGGGCTCAACATGCCTTAATTAGTTGTTCTTGAGCCCAACTGGCTATGGTCATAAATGCCTGTTTACAGATAATGAGTACAGCGTTTCTATTATAAATAATGGTGGAGGCTGATGCAGCACTATGTTGTGTTATGCTGTCTAGTGATACGTCAATGTGCTGATATCCAGGATTGGACAATTTACAGTTTGATGTATCAATTTAATATGTGTGGGTTTTGGGTTTCATATTTTACAAGATTGATATTTGACCACTAGACAAACTCAATGGCCTTATGTTTTGAGCTGTTTTTAAGTATGTGCCTGATCAATGCAAATATCTTAAAATAAAATTGCTCCCCCCACATAAACATACTTTTCACATTTCCATGTGAAATCAATCATTAATAAACAATGCCACTGTAGATGCTCTTCACTTTATTCAAATCACTGCAAATGATAAACATTGATAACAGCATTACTTCCACACATCTGCTACTTCAGAACTATGCGCAGTCTTAGCAGCAGGGTTGCAACAAATTAATGTTCCATTCATATATATATATATATATATATATATATATATATATATATATATATATATATATATATATATATATATCAACTTGCTTCTTGAAAGTGAAACCAAAAGCTGAATGTTTCACAAAAACTCTACAATCCAGAAAAGGACTGCACCCATCCCTTTTGTGAGAAGCGTGCTCCTTGAAGATGATTATTTCAGTCTACTTCTTTTCTCCTGGTGGTGCCCACGTGCCAGGCTGAAAAGTGTTCCCGGCACTCACGGGGTCCTCGCTGGTCTCCGGCCGCCCAAACTGGGTGGCAGCTGCGTGACCCCTGACATGCGCCAGTGCCGGCCGCGCCACAAGGCCATCTTCGTACTCCTTGCCTTGGAGGGCCCGATCCTTGTCCTCCACCTCAAGTGCTTTAACCTTAATCTGTTCTCTGTACTGCACGTTGTTCAGGATTTCCTTATCAGAGTCAAGAAACAGAAACAAGCATTTCCCGTCTAATATAGTTATACACATACATACAGACTACTCTTCTCATGTTTAATTCTGAAAAACAACATAAACCCCAGCAGCACTTGCACTTACACACTCTCTCTCTCTCTCTCTCTCTCTCACACACACACCCGTTTCCAACGTTCACCTTTCTCACAAATATGTACCCCATCATCACGTTGAGGTGAACCTACCTGTTCCGTGGGTGGCTGCTTCCGTCGACCACGGATCCAGGCTGAAAGTGAAAGAAATCAGAGCTAAAGGAGGCCGTGCACACGAGCACCTGTGCACACGAGCACCTGTGCACACGAGCACCTGTGCACACGAGCACCTGTGCACACTCACCGTCCCACTCTGAAGGTATGCTGCCTTCCCTGTAGTCCAACTCGGAGGGGTTCGCGGCCACCACCATCCTCTTGGCTCTTACGACCCGGCCTGAACGGCAAAAAAGAACGACCAACTTGATTATTTTGTAAAGGGCAGAGTCACGCCTCCATTAAAATAAAATAAAAGCCCCCTCGGTCCGCAGCCAGGCCACCTTCTGTCGAGCTCACCTGTCCAGTTCTTTTGCTCGGGTATAAAGTAATATTTATTCCCCACATGATCCGTGCCAACGTGTTCTCGCACCAGGCCAAACGTTCTCCTGAGCAGAGACGCGATTCGACTCATCTGGACGCCGAACGATCGGGTAAAAGTCCTCCGCCCTGCGCGACGCGACCTACTGCGAGACTTGGCATAATACGCCGGGAACACAGCTGACTGCGCATGCGCACCTCTCACGCTGGCGGCGCAAAAAAACCGTAAACCTCATAATACTTGCGGCGACGAAAAATTCTACAGTAAATCTTTGACAAAAAGGGGACATAAATATTTGCCTATGTATTGGCACGTGGCGAACAATGGTATTTAGAGAATGTACACAAACAAGCAAATAAAACAATTCTATATTTATTGTTTTGTAACACAAACATCACACCAAAAGGATCAAAGTTTGTATTTTATAGTGAGATAAACCAAATCCACCAAACACACGATGAATGTTAATTAGTAAAACAGTACAAATGTATTAAAAGGCAAAAACACTACAATTAGTGTGCGGAACGAGAAAAAAAAACAAAAAAAAAAACAGCACGCGGTATATTCATATTTTATCCACGCACGTTCCGTAAATATCTCCTGCAGGTGAGAACCAGCGTTGGACAGAAAAGCCGGAGGAGCTCCGGTCTCAAACGGATTCTTCTACACATTAGAAAAGTGCTGAAACTAAGTGGTGAAAAATGAGAAAAGCAGCGGGTTTAATGAACACGAACAAGCGTGTGTCCAGTCGCGGGAGAGAGAGAGAGAGATCAGACATTAAAATTTAATACCAATATTGTTTATTTCATTCATTTCAAATCATGGAAAGTGAAACGGCTTCTTCACGGACAGTCGAAATGTATACCTATTTTTATATCAAGCTAATACTCGGCCATTCAGTATAGCTACGTGAAGGCTAAAGTGAACCTTGCATGGAAAATAATTAATTACTTCGTGTAATTAAAAGAAATGAGTGGGGAGAATGAAGTTGAACGTCTGTCTCTCTCTCTCGCTCACCTCTTGGTCAGCGCCGGACACACCCTGCCCCACACCGTCCTCCACACGGCCAGGCGCAGCGCCGGGATGCGCCACGTGTACAGCGTCGGCGTGCACACCGCGTTCAGACGCGCCATGATGGCGAACGCGTTCGTGCCCTCGTTCCTGATCGTCAGCCCCTTGGACGTGAGCTGCCTGACGATGATGTTGACGAACGAGGGGACCCACAGGACGAGGAAGCAGATGACGACGTAGACGATGATGCGCAGCGACTCCTTCTTGGCGTCCCTCTCCGCGCCTCGCGTACAGCTTGACGGTCATGACGAGCTTGGTGACCACGATCAGCTGCAGGGTCATGACAGTGAATGCGCCGATCTGGGCCGCTTTGGAGATCGGGGACACCGGGTTCTGGATGGTGAGTATGAAGTAGGTGTGGGTCCAGCTGTACGCACAGGCGCCGAGGACCACGGGGCGCGTCACGTAGCGGCCGTAGAAGAAGGGGTGGCACACTGCGAAGTAGCGGTCGAACTGAGCGAACAGGAAGGTGATCACGTTCACTCCGAGGAAGGAGGGCAGGATGTGGAGCGTCCCGTTCCGAGACGGGGAGCCCTCCTGCACGTCGAACAGGCCCAGGTAGTAGACTGCGAAGCCGGTCAAAGTGTGGCTGATGCTGGTGTTCAGCATGAAAAGGAAGCGGTTCTGGCTGTGGAGGGCCCTGGTGGACAGGATGCCGGTGACCACAGAGCCGGCCACCAGCACAGCGCAGGTGCCGAAGACGATATGGAAGAGGAAAATGAAGTCATCTTCGGTGTGGGTGAAGTCTACAGAAAAGGGGATGGTCAGGTTTGTAACTACTCCGGTCTGCTCAAAAGGACTTCACGCTTCGTACCGATATCCACTGACGTTTATTTCTCTAATACAGGTTATGAAACGCTGATGGAACACCGTGAAAACTAAAATAAGTTCAATATTTCAAATGAACATTCATCACAAAATATAAACACAAATTGCACATTCCAGATGTAACAAGGCAATAATAGCTTCATAAAATAATATTTACCGTTTGCGCCTGTTTGACCAGTAGTTGAATGAACGTTTGTTTCTTTATCGTTCCTCTTTCGTATTTCTCTGATTTCTCGACTTCTCTCATAACTTTTCTCTCCCGCTACTCCCACATACACTGAAGGCTGCTGGGAAGGAAGGAGATACAGGTTGGTGATGTGGATGGTAGATACTGGGTCTACTTTTCTGTACTTAGAAAAACATGCAGCTACTGATCAATAAAGCCACACTGACCATGGTGTCAATCCGTTCTGTTTTTACTGAGGGGGATTCCAGGCAATGGCAACCTTTTCACAATAAAACATTTACACACATTTACACGACATTTACTGAAGTTAGCATGCTAAGCCTGTGTCCTGGAATGGGCTCCAGAAGCCGTGACCCTGAATAGGACTAAGTGTTTATGGAAAATGAGTCAGCGAGAGCATGCAATGGACAGTGAGATGCTATAGAATTAAGTCCTGAGTCTCCTTGGTCATGAGGACCAAGTCCTATTGCTCAGTATTTCTCCCATCTGCCAAACTGAAGTGGAATTTCTTGAAATTCCAACCACCCATTTACTTGGATTCAGAGACATATTGCTGTGATTTTAGTGGTGGAGGTCACGTTGTGGGTGTCATGACCGGAGGTCAGAAGAGGAAGGAGGAACAGCAGCAGGACATTTGAAGGAAAATGATTTATTATGAATATAAAGAAAACTGGTGCAATGCCCAAAAAGGAAACACAAAAGGAACTTAAATGGACATGAAGGTGTGAGACATGAACATCTGGAACAAAACAAACCAAAGACAAGTTTGGAGTGTCTATATCCCACTTCTGCCAGTATCCATGATCCAATCGGCACCTGGCACCTTTGTTTACTTCTTTTGTACCAGATGGACAGGTTGTGGAGAGGGTTGGACATCTGGCCTCAAAGATGGCATCGGAACTTCAGCTATAGCCTAATAAGATGATCCTTTATTAGTCCCACAAGTAGGAAATTCAATACAAACTTCCCGGTAGCCTATTGGCTGTTGGTGGCTCGAGCTGTGCCTGCTGGCCTGTCCTGGAAAAGGAGATGACCATGAATTGGTAGTAGCCTAGTGGGTAACAAACTCGCCTATGAACCAGAAGACCCAGGTTCAAATCCCACTTACTACCATTGTGTCCCTCATTAACCCTAAGTTGCTCCAGGGGGGACTGTCCCTGTAACTACTGATTGTAAGTCGCTCTTGATAAGGCCATCTGATAAATGCTGTAAATGTAAGTAATTTTTTCAAGGATTTATTTAGTTACACAAATCACTATAATCTAATGGCACCTAAAATATTATTTTAATATTATTGTCACGATGGCTGGACATGGCGAGGAAGAAGGAGGCATTAGCACGACCTGGGTCTTCTGGTTCATAGGTGAGTGTGTTACCCACTAGGCTACTACCTACTACCTCTGCGATCGGCGTTAACTTAATTGCGCATTCGCTTTTTTTTAATGCCGCATTAATAAGCACCAATTTGAGCCGCGCTGGCCTCAGGCCCATCCCGACCCTGACCATCTTCGAGAACGCACTGCTGTTCCTCTTTAGCCTGACCCTGGACACCACGGCCGTGCTCCTCAACGTCTTGGCCTTTCTCACCGTCGCGATGGACCATGTCCACACTGAGCACGGGGGCATCCTACTGTTACTGCGGCTTCCTGGACATGAAAGACAGCTATGTTGTTGTAATTTTTAACTGTGAGATGCCGAGAAAAAAAAAATCTAAACCGAATATCTAGACAGTATAATTTGTGTGCTGTGTGATATGATAAACATAGGATATGAGAAAATATAAACCACTGTAGACTGTATAGTGCTCGTAACAGATGCATCTTTTGCAACTGTGTCATTTTGAAGATATAAAATAACCGGTGTGACACCAGCCCTGTCACCGCACGCCATCAACCCTGGGATCACGTGAGTACTGATCACCGCACCTATACGAGGGTGGTTATTTTGTGAAATTACCAATAAATTTGATGTGTCACATGACCCTCTTCCTATTGAACAGGACGTTAATATCACCAACCATTCCCATTTTATTAAGGTGTATCCATATAAATGGCCCACCCTGTAGTTATGATGCTGTTGTTATGTTCTTATCAAGACAGATTTGATTGTATTTCCCAATAAATAAATATATAAGTAAAAACTCAGACCGAAAAAGTTGTGGCTATCTCTATTTCTATTATAAACTATTTCTCTGGTCCTCTGTGTCATCATGGTATAAATAGTCCTCCTGATACAGGTGGTACATAGATAAAGTGACTCAAGAAAGTATTCACAGAGCATCACTTTTTCCACATTTTGTTGTGTTACAACTTTATTCCAAAGTATATTCAATGCTGCATGATTTCTGCTGTGGAGTATGTTAACCAGCTTATTCACTGACTCGGGTGAGGAGCACTAACCTGGATCTCCGAGTGATTCTGCTTTGGTTATGTTTCTGGCTAGAGGATCCGCTGGATGCACTGACTCCAGCGCTAACATGTCTGTGAGCAATTCAGATTCATATGGTGCAAAGAAACTGTAAGTTATACAATGGTAGTAGTGTATTTATGTGACAGCATGTACAATTAAGACACAGTGTAGTTCGGACTCAAAAGATTTGGTTCAATGGAGACCTCAGATTTGTGACTCATGAGTTATTTAATGGATCCGGGGGATTAACCTGGGTGAGTCATGAATCACACAGCACTACTGGCCATTCTACCATACAGGCCTTATTGGTGGATGCCCTAGCTCTAACAGAGTGACCATCAGATTCTTGCTCACCTCCCTGACTAAGGCCTTTCTCCCCTGATTGTTCAGTTTAGGTGGCCGGCCAGCTCTAGGAAGTGGTTTTGAGGATCAGTGAGGCCACTGTGTTGTGTTTTTTTTTTATTTTTAATAAATTTGCCAAAACCTAAAGTAAATTTTTTTCACATTGTAATTATGGGGTGTTGTATGTAGAAAATTCTGAAGAAATTCTTTTCAGATGCACTGTATGCACACTTTGGATTTGACCTGGGTTTAGCCTATCTGTAAGTATTTCAGTTTGGGTTGCACTTAATTTTAATCATTTTAGTCAGACTCGCATGGTAAATGATCGGTCAGCAAACACGAACTTCCAGACTATTAAACCTATCTGTTCCATATGATTTGATGCTTGTTTATTTGTTTTGGTGATTGGTATGTTGTTCATTTATAAAATAATAAATATTATTATTATTTATTTATAATAAAAAAATAAAAAAATAATACAAATAATAAATTTCTTTTATTAAATGTAAATGGTTTCATCAAGTGATTAATTTTTAATTGTTGCAAGAAAGATACTAAAATGCGTGCAAATAAAGCTGGGCTTTTAAAAAGCTGTACTTGTCAGGTTGGAAATGGCTTTTCAGGTTTCAGCTCTAAATGCACAACGCTCATATGTTTTTCATTTCTGCAAAAAACATTACAGTACATTTCTTTCATTTATCAATTTATTTATTGATTATTATGTAGTAAATTGGTGGTAAATATTATAAAAAATATTCTAAAAAACATTATAAATGTTTTCCCCATGTAGTATCAAAAACAGTTTGAGTTTGAGATTTCAGTATCACGGCAAACCAAGTGGTTTGTTGATCATGTGCAGTTTTTAAGTTGCACGTTCAACTGCCAATCATGTCAGTTTTATTCTCTCATTGCCCAATGTTCCATTATTCTAACATTCACTATTTAAAAATGTCCCCTTAGTCTCACATTTGTGGAGAGCAGCATTGTTGATTAGTCCAGTAGAATTAGCACTGCTTGAAAGTCCACAGATAATGACCCCCATGGAGATTGTTGGCAAAACTCTTTGTCTGTTGGTATCTTAATGGAAGCTCTATTTCCCCGTGGAGTTTTCTGTGTTTCACAACATGCCATTGGTTATGAATATGTGTTTAAGCAAAACATTCCATTCCAGTAAGTGTTTATGACACTTCTGCTGTTGTCAAAGTGTCACGTTCCCCTCTAGCTCAGGTGATGAATGGAGGACGCAAGTTGAAAAATGAGAATGGCGTATTTATTTTCAACTCAGGAAAAAAAGGAAACAACAATGTCCTTTCTTGTAGTGCCACGCCTCTCCTCAAGAGGTCTTGTTGTAGGATCCTCAGCGAGGCCCTCAGTATGAGAGCCGAAGATCGCCCTTGTCCTTCACAGGCCTCGAACCGGTGTCTCCGGGAGCTGCGGCATGGCAGAGCTGTAGTGAGACAGCTTGTCTTCTTATCCTTTGATTATTATGCTTGTAAATCATATTTTCCCCATGCTGCACTCACTGCTGCATGGCTCTGCCTACCCCCAAGTTTTCTGGGGTTACTGCATGACATAAAATCTAACGAGACTTGACTGTCGCTGCCAGTACTTTTTAACTGGTGTTTTTTTGTCTTATACCTCAGTGTGTCCTTTGTGACCCTGTCTAAACATACCCCTGCTAACAATATCAGTGCATTTCTATAAATGGAAGGCTGGGAGCATGAAACCTTGGCGAATGCCATAGGATCCCTGTTCATGATTTTGCAGAGTTGCCAGAAAATATATTAGAGTACCTGAACTTAATCTTGAAGTAGTTGTTGCACCTGTCATGGACGATTTTGAGTGATTTCTGAGAGATTTTTTAACTAACTTAAACTGACATCCTAACCTGTTCATACTATTATCTTAGGTGTCTTCCCAATAAGTAGGACTGGCCTGTGTGAAAAGGACATGAACATTCAGAAGTCGTGTGGCCTCAGAGGCCTACAAAATATACAACACACTGAGCTCAACACTGGCTACTTGGAACGTGACAGTTCTATATTGTTCTCTCTCTCTATATATTACTACTTGGAAAGACAATTCACAAGCATAATATCGACTTCCACTGATAAGCAGATGACACACAACTGTACATCTCAGCCAGATGCAGGGAAGAAACTGAAACATCTAAAACTGAGAACTGTGTAATAGACTTTAAAGAGTGGATGAAAAGCATCTTCATGTTAGAAGACTGTTCTGAAGACTATGATGCACAGATGGACTATGCATGGTGCAGAAAATCAACAACTGTAATGTACCACTTATTGGATGTCCAGCATCATCACTCAGTAAACTCCACCAAATTCAAAATTCTGCCACAATAATCCTAAATGAACAAGAAAATTTGAACACATAACTAAGATCCTGCCTTCACTGCATAACTGTAAAATTTAGCATCAGCTATTTTGCCAACAACATACAAAGCTAAGATAATGGGCGAAAAGCGTTACAGACAGGCAAAGGGAAGCCTCGTATAATTAGCCTGTATACAGAGTTGACTCTGCTTCGAAAGTATGACGGAATATATCATACGTGCAGCCTTCCAGAAGCATACAAACCATTTGCAGTCCATGTAAAGTGAGGAGCCAATTCCTTTCGCCGACTAAACTACGCAGTTACGAGGATACAGAGGATAAGTAATGACAGCGCGACTGCAGCCAAGTGCGAGGCCTGGTTCAGTGAGTGCGAGTTACCAGGGATCCGAAGGTCTGGAGAACATGTGCTTCAGATGTGGCTTAAAAGGACAAAAAGCAAAGACATGCCAACGCAAACAGTGTAAAAGTAGTCAGTGTAAAAGTTCCACACATCGTGACACAACCTGCAGTCGAAAACAGCGACGCGATGATGCGCAGAAAGCTTCAGAGGAAATGAACACGGTGTACGCGTTCCTGATGAACGATGAGAAAGTGGTGATTAAAACACCGCGTGGTATAAAGATGACTGGCTTGATGGTGGACACTGGAGCAACTTCACATATTGTCGCGGATATCTCTAGGTTTATCCAGGATATCTGTGTGGCGTTAGCTGATGTGCTAGGTGCTGATGGCACTCAACTGCTTCGTGGAGTGCAGAGTTCTGGATTGGCGATAACAAAAGGGCAGCGTCACATCACACCGTTGAAACGAGCCTTGTTCATCCCTTCATTCCCGCCGGACATATTTTCTGTGAAAGCAGCTACTACCAACCATAGTCTTCAACACAAAGACGGTACGAAATTCCACATTCATGAGGATAATAGACTCTATTACTTGCAGATTGTAAATGATGAATATGATGACCAGCGCAAGGGTTTTTATGATATGCAGACATGGCAAGAGATTAAGGGGCACTGCAATTAGGGGCAGTGGTGGCCTAGCGGTTAAGGAAACGGTCCTGTAATCAGAAGGTTGCCGGTTCGATTCCCGATCCGCCAAAGTGCCACTGAGGTGCCACTGAGCAAAGCACCGTCCCCACACACTGCTCCCCGGGCGCTTGTCATGGCTGCCCACTGCTCACTCAGGGTGATGGGTTAAATGCAGAGGACAAATTTCACTGTGTGCATCGTGTGCTGTGCTGCTGTGTATCACATGTGACAATCACTTCACTTTCTTTTCTTTCTTATGATAACATTCTGAAATTGCAAGCTGTTGTCGATGGTATGAAAATTAAGGGTAAGCCAAACACATCCGACCAACAGTGTGAGGTGTGTATTCAGGAGAAGTTAATCAAACACGCAACAGAGAGCCTGATGTGAGAGCCAAAGCAGTTCTAGAGTTTGTGTATACAGATGTGGCAGGACTAATATGCAAATTTATGTCCAGAGATGGATATACATTTGCATAATCATTCACTGATGATTGTTCCAGCACAATTTTTGTGTACTTTCTTAAAAAGAGTGACACAGCTTCTGCAACATAGAATTAGGTGCATTAGGTCTGATAAGGGTGCAGAATTTATGGGGAGGAACTTCCAAACACTACTGAACAAAAATGGCATTAGACATGAAACCTCCGCACCATACTCGGCACACCAAAATGGCATCGATGAAAGAAATTGGCGGACATTGTTTGACATGCTAATAGAAAGTGAGCTGCCGAGGGAATTGTGGACTTATGCAGTACAGACAGCTGCTGTAATAAGAAACCGATACTTTAACAGACATACAAAACAAACACCGTACTAAATCCTGACTTGAAGACAACCAAATCTGTCTAGAATGCATACGTTTGGGTCAACATGTTTTTCTTTCAAATAGGACAGGAGAAAACTCGATCCAAAATGTGAGAAAGGAATTTTTGTACGACAGACTATATGGTCTATTATCCTGAAAGTGGGAAGGTTCAGAAACACAGATGGCAAAATTGTTTTGGAATAATGTCCAACAGAACAGATGTTCGATAGAGAGCGCTGTGACGGATAAGTTCTGTCTGTGTGTGTGTGTAAATAAAGTTCTGTAGTTGAATACATACAAGGGAGCACCACCTAAAATCTTGCCTATGGCTCCTAATTTTTTACGGCTAGCCCTGAATAATACTGTATAATAAAAATATAACCTTGTTTAATTATTAAATGGGTTTGACTAAAAGAGAATGTTGCTTTTGTCTCTTCTACTAGGTGCATGTACTATATTGTCTGGATGAAAAAAGAGATTAAAATTGAATTTTCATTGACTAAAATTAAATTAAAATGTAATAGTCATAATAATTCAGACTAGAATCAGACTAAAATGCTCAGACTTTTAGTTGACTGAAACTTGACTAGACTAAAATGAGAATAGATGTGACTAAGACTAATAATAACTAAATGACAGCTTGATGAACAAATACTAGTTTTCGCAAAGTTTTCTGCTTCAGTGTTTTTAGATATTTTTGTCAGTTTTTTTCTGTGGTGTACTGACATATAATTACAAGCATTGCAACAACTGATTTGCTTTAATTGACAATTACATCAAGTTTATGAAAAGAGTTATTTGGAGTGTTGGCAATTCAGCCCTGGCATGCTGTCAATCAACTTCTGGTCCAAATCCTGACTGATTGTTGGAAAATGTATATAAGTTATCATGCAATTACCTTTTTGACATATATATCTCACATTAAACTGTATTAATCTTTGGATTACGCAAACTATGTTAATAATTAGTCTCTTGGGTGAGAAACTGGTGGGCAGGACTTTTGCAGGACAGTTTGCAGAACAGAATGACCATGATTTCAACTGCTGAGAAGCCTATGTGCCAGCGAGCATTACCTTGTGATGTAGCGTCTACCAAGAAACAAACCTACGTGCTAAATTCCTATGATCCTATGACAAATGTACCGCCCTGTACTAAATAAAAAGGCAGGATGCGTCTGAGACTGTAGAGCTGTTGGAGGCATGATGTAATGCGCATCTCTGATCGCTCTCCTTGCAAGTAAAAAGAACTCAACTGCTTCGTGTCTTTCTTCTCTAGTTTATAAGTGTTGGAACGACGTATAACTCTAACACTGATGCAACCCCTTCCCTCATAAACAGTGCTTAGAGTTTGTCAGTTCTTAATTGGATCAAGGTCCGGGAAGTTTCCTGCCTTGTGATGATCTCGAGCCTTGGGCTGGTCAACACGCTGACCTGCGTTAACAAGAGGATTACTGAAATGATCTCAGCAAGTCATTTTGTGGCAGGGCTGAAATGCAGTGGAAATATTTTTTTGGGGGGGTTAAGTTAATTTTCGTAGCAAATAGGAACTTTGCTATTCATCTGATCACACTGCATAACATTCTGGAGTATATGCAAATAAAATGGAAACGGCAAACTTTGTGAAAACCAGTATTTATGTCATTCTCAAAACATTTGGACATGTCCATAGGCAAGTGGCTCACCTGATTGAGCTTGTGGCAAGGGCGTACCTTGACAGGGATGCAGGTAGAATTCCGTGATACTCACGTTATATGGTGTTTTATGTAAGTCTTTTGAGTTTTTAATCTGTTTAGGACTTTATTTTGTGTTTCCACTTGGGGAACATATTGTGATAGTAATCCTGTGATAACGAAATATGACCGAAACTACTTTTTCAGGCTGTAAAAGTTTAGGCTACAGACAGTCAGCATTGATGTTAATTGCCATTGATGCTTAGCATTGATGCTAAAACTGATGATAATTACTGGGCAACATTCTCTAACTGCAGTAAAGATGACATTGTTTGTGTCAAACAAGTTATGTTTAAAAATAAACAAACATTTTATCTATTCAGCTTTTGATGTCATAGTTGTCACAATTGCACATTATCTAATCATCTTTTTCATATAAATAACCCTCAATCAATTAACAAAATAATTCACTATTATATACTGTTAAATGTTCATTCTTGCAATATCTACATTAAAATAGATTTTTCTATGTTCAAAACAAGAAAGTACACCTTGATGCGTACCTAATTACAATGATTTTTCTGTCCACTAGGTTGCGACTCACTCACGCATTCACAAGGTTTTATAAAACTCTATTTTTTTGAAAGCACAAGCATATTTTTCTTGACTGAAATCTGGAAAACATTTGTGGTCAAAATGTGGCAGTGTTTAAGGGGTGTTGGGCGCATTGCTTGAAAAAGGTCATTAGTTATAGTTATTGATGACTTCTTTTTGTGACAGCAGGTGTCACAACTGAACTGAACAAAAAAAAAAGCAGTCCTCATGATCAATAGGTGAGGGGTGTGTGTGTTAATCAGCCAATTGAAGTCACTTTGGTACCTCACTCCCATGTCCTGCATCATTGGTTTATCATCACCTGCTGCTTTTTTCTTTTGTCTGTGTGTTCATCCATTGTGCCAGGTTTTCTTTTTGTTCATTAAAAATTAGGTAATTATCATAAAGTTTATTAAAAATCATGTCATGCTCCTGTGCCTTGTCCATTCCCCTACATAACCGATTATAAAAGCAAGTAGTTACTGAAAAATGCTACTTCTGAACTCACCATTGCTGTGTCTCTCCTGCAAGTGTGTGTTTGTGTAAACACACGCCCACCTCTGCTTCTGGTTGGCTTACCATGAAGTTTAATCCAATTACCCCGGTGTTGTAATGATGGGAACAGTAATTGGTTAAATTGCCTGTTACTGAAATTCCTTTTTTTGGTAACACTGTTATTTTAATTGCATTTCCACCAGGACTGGGGAACATTCACCTTTCACAGTCATAAAAAAACATTCATGTCAAAACGGTGGTATATTGTAACACTATTACACTGCTACATCATGGGATATTGCTGTGAGATACTGGCACTGGTTCACTTTTCTACGGCAATTGGCCTCTGGCTGCATTGCGAGCATGTAACAGTATAGTGGCCATATTTTTTATTTTTCTTATAATCATTTCTATGTTTCTTGGACAACTGAACTTCTAATATTTAATACACGTGACCACAAAAGACCAGAAGAATATTGCGTCCCTGCAAAAATCTGTCTCTACTCTGCTCTGCCAAACACACACACACACACACACACACACACACAGAAACAAAGGAAAGCATCATACATATCTGTGAAAAGACAGAGGTCACAACTGATAACTGAACCATTAAAAGATAACGTTTTCAGAATGTAGAATAACACCAAGTAATGTCATCAGTCTCTCACTATTTGAATGAACTTAAAACTTAACATTCATTTGAGAAATCTGCAAGTGTGCTTTGTTTTACAAATTTCCCAATGTGAGGAGGCATGTGACGGTGACATAAGCCCTGTTACCCTCGCTCAGGGTGCCACCTTTCACCTGTAAAAAGGTGGGTTGGGTCAGTTTGCATTGGCCTGTTAATATTTAAAGTTGTAGCCTGGAGTAACAGTCAAAGAAAAATGCTGAGCACACGCCTGCTGCTCTTATTTCAACTGCATTTTACTTATGGAAGTATCAAATGGAATTATGTTAACTGATGAGATGGAAAGAAGAGAAGTTGACAGAACAAGAATGGAATTAAGAGAAAATGACTTGAGGAGTGTGTGTAGCAGATGCCTGAGACGTGCCCGCAACTTGATACCCATTGGGTACAAACAAGAAGTAGTTCAGCTGTTTAAAATAGCTGTACCTGTGGTGAGTAATGTCCTATTTTACATAGTGTTTATAATATATATTCTATTCTTAATAAATGAAGGCAGAATACATGTTTTCTGTCAAATGTTATGTTGGACCCTATGACTAAAAATGTAACTGATGATTCCATAACTGTCATGTTTGTCAGTGAGACAAAAAATCGGATCTGGTTAAGATAATTACAAATGAAAATGTCATATAATGTTGCCATATAATGTTGCTGTAATAATGTTTTTGATTCAGATGAAATCAACATTTGGCAGAACACATTTCAAGCAATGTCATTTTGGGCAATGTCTAAATAAAACGGGCTTTCTATGTGAGGGGCTTTGAGTTGGAATTAAAAGAATTCAGTTTGTTCAGATTGTGATGCAGCTGAATCTTAAACGTGAATGCATTGTTTCCATACCCTACAGTGCACGTCTCAGCTTGCTGGCTATTCTACGTATTTCATCAGTACCGTCTTCTGTGGACATTTGGGAAGGACTGAGCTGGCTGGGGTTGCACTTGCCAATGCTGTAAGAAACCTACATATGAATATAAGGTCAAACTATGCATATGCATCTGCAACAAATCACAATACTGTGATTAATAGGTGAACAATATCGCTGGGGTCTCCATTGGCTATGGATTATCATCAGCATGTGACACACTAATCTCTCAGGTACAAACCATACTCTGTTTGCACAAACATTTATACAAACATTTTTTTCAAAATTGTGAATTGCAGGTCTGGGCGCCGATTGTGTCCTCGTGTTCATTTAAACTTCCACTGTTTGGCATGCAGGTCAGGTGAACTGGTAATGCTAAGTTGAAAAATGGGGATAAACAATCCCAACACTACAACATACTAGGGCATTAAAAGAAAATCCAGGCTGCTGATGCATCAGTGTCAGAGTCGTAAGTCGACACTCTTTGAGGGAAATTGACAAGTCATGTTTTCTTTCCCTCTCTCTCTCTGTGCACTTTTGTTGTGTAAATGATTCACTCCATGACAGAAGGTGCTGTGACATTTTACTAAACACTTAAAGATGTAGTTGTGTGAGCGACCCCTCCCAGTGCTGTGTGGAGCTGCAGAACCAAACCTGTTGCATGCCGCCCACTGTTGGTCCAGGTGACGTGCACGTGGAGGAGAAAGCAGCAGTGGAAAATGTGGGGAGAGCGGAGGGTAAAGTGATGCTATAAGACGTTTCTTCGGTCTGCCACAGGACTTGGCCAGCTTGGATTATTTCTCCCACCCACTCCAAAGCAGACTGAATGGGAACCATTCCCTTTTAATGCAATGCAGTATACACTACCCTTCAAAGGTTATGGATCATTTAGAAATATCCTTGTTGTTGAACAGAAAACAAATCTTTCGTGCATTAAAAATATATAAAATGGGTCAAAGCTCCAGTTTAGGCATGATACATGTTATAAATAACTATGGTAGCTGGAAAGTACTTTTCATATTTTGTCAGGGAAATATCTAATTGTCAAGGCCTGACTCTGAAGGGGTTTTAGAGTTTTGTGTTGTAATCACCTGATTTCCCTAAGTGTGTGCACTTGTTGGTATGTGTATAAATGCAGTCCTATTGTGTGTTGTCTTAGTGACACTAATTTGTGTTATGGTTTATATTTTGTGCAGTTATAAGTAAATCCCCTGTCCAGTCATAGTTGTGCAAATGCGTCCTTCATTTTCTGTCCCATGACACTAACTGACTTGTGATTGGAAGTGTATATTAAACTGATTGATAGATACCAATAAATAGGTACAACTAATAGAATAAATCTGTACAAATAATGCTTACATCATACATTTCCTTACAGACTTTTGGCAGTGGAAACCTCAAAAGAGTTGGTGTGATTTTGCAGAGGGCTATTCTCATTTCCCTTTTAACATGTCTGCTGTGCTGGACCGCTCTCCTAAACAGTGAATACATTTTAATGGCCTTCCGGGAGGATCCAGAGGTCATCAGGTGAATTTCTGTCACAGGACACTAATAATTTCTTAGATTAAATTAGATTGGCATTCTTATCTGTTTGTTTGTGCATGATTTATCCAAATATACAGAAAGAGGTGTAGATGAATTGGGTTATTTTGATCTGATTATGCAGTTTTCAACCATTTGAGGTCACCAATGTCTTTTAGGGTTGCTCAGATGTATGTGAAGATTTTTATCATAGGACTTCCGGTAAGTATCCCATCACACATATCTGTTGACTATATGAAGGTTTTAGTTACTTTACTTGATGCTCATCCAGAATTGTATTCATAGTTAACCTGCATGAGGTAGTGGGAAGGCAGGCAAATGTTCATCATAAAAGCATCATAATAGATATATCTGCTGTGGCTAGTCCCCCAGTCAACTAGAGACGGAGTCATGAGTACCCAAGGCTCATTAACACATGTTGATTGAATAGTTTGTGTGGTCTGATCTCACAGAGGAGCTACAGAAGCAACTCAGCGTGACTGAAACATCTAACATCACTGATCATAAAGTTGTATTAACAATTTAAAAGTCATTTTTCTAAAGATTTATGTTGTCTACCAATTCCATTCTTATAATCTGATTAACTACAGTTATTTTTTTATTTACACATGCACCAATTTTAAGGAAGGATATTAGAGTTAGGTTTGCAATTCTCAGTGCTGTAGACTATTCACAGTGACTCTTTATTTGAAACTTGCAAATACATCAAAAAAGGAGGGAAATGACAGTATACTGTTTTTCACAGGCAATATTTCTTGTCCAGCTTCAAGTTAAGTATCTACAGAATCAAGTGAGAAAACACCTTTATCTTGCTACTGAAAAGTGAAAATAATACTGTAATCAGCATTTTAATGACTGATTTAATGACTTCGTAAACTACTTCTTTTTAGGGCATAGTATGGCCTTTGTGCATAACTGATATCTTCGCACTAATAATCAGTGCTCTCAGCAACTACATTTTCCTTTATGTTCTGAACCTTGGTGTTGCGTGAGTACTTTATCTTCAAGAGAAAGTATAAAACTGTTGTATTTGCCCTCAAACTGATGTATCATTGTGCTCTAACAGGGGCTCTGCAGCAGCGAATGTAATTTCCCAATACTCCTTAGCCACTATGATATTTCTTTACATTCAGTGGAAAGGTCTTCATAAGGACACGTGGGGAGGTGAGGTCAAACAAAATCCATCAATATCTCCACAAGCCCTTTTGTTTTGTTCTTGTTCTGTGATGGAAATGATACTAATACTGTTGTCCTAATTCATGTTTGGTGCACAGGCTGGTCTAAAGACTGTCTTCAAGAATGGGGTGCCTACATGTGCCTGGCCATTCCCAGCCTGGTGATGGTTTGTCTGGAGTGGTGGACGTACGAGATTGGGGAATTTCTAGTCACAAGGTTCAAGTGAGCCTTATCATTTTAGCTACATACAGTACAGGCCAAAGATTTGGACACACAAAATGAGAAGATGTGTCCAAACTTTTGGCCTGTACTGTACATGGGACTAAGGCAGTACAAGAGTAACATTTAAGGCAAGCAAAACATGTAGACAACAAAGAAAACAGACAGTGCAAAACCAGTGAAACGAAAAGATAATATGTGTGTGTGTCAGTCCAAAGTCCTTCAGTGTTCATGTGTCTGATGGCTTGTGGAAGGAAACTTTTTTTCTGGCAGTTAGGGCCCATTTTTCGAAAGGGCAAGAGGGTGAAGAGGCATGTGAGGGGAGTCCTTCACAATGCTGGTGGCTTTCCTGATGCAGCGTGTGTGGTAAATATTCATTATGGAGGGAATAGAGACTGTCCTCACAATCTGCTGTAGGGTCTTGTGGTCCGATGCGGTTCAGTTCCCAAACCAGACAGTGATGCAGCTGGTCAGAATGCTCTCAGTAGCCCCTCTATAGAAGGTCAATTTCCAACAACTGGAATTGCGTATCTATGAGACAGCTGGTAGATGAGAAGTTAACAACTATCATAGTTATTATAAATTCTATGCTCTGCAACTACACTGTCTGTAGAAACTTGTTTCTCTGTGTTTATGATACTTTGCCCGGTTTCAGGTCTTATAAATGAAGTGGAACTGGGGACGCAGTCTATTGTCTACGAGCTGGCCACCATGGCATACATGGTACTCTAATCTGTGTTGATATGCATTATAGATAACTCAGTTAAGTCAGTTTAAAGTTGCAGTAATCATACTCAGTTTTGTCCACTTTCAGTTCCCTGGTGGTTTTGGTGTTGCAGCCAGTGTGAGGGTAGGGACTGCCCTGGGATCAGGAGACACAGAACAAGCAAAATTATCTGCCCAAATGTCCATGGCCTGTGCAGGTAAGAACCAGAAAAGTTCTCAATTTAATTTCCTTTCCAGGAGCTAAGGTCAGTCCTTTCAGTGTGTTTGCAATGATTACAATGCTTTTTTTTCCTTTTTTTTTTAAATGCAGTTTCAGTGTCATTGGTCATAGCAGTTGTCTTTGGAACCACAAAAGACATAATCACTTATATTTTCTCTAGTGATGAGTAAGTACTATTTTGTTGAATTTGCAAGTGAGCAAATGAACACTTTTAGTTTATAACTCTCTGCTCCCATCTGGTGGATATATTTCACCTTGACAGCTGACACCTAAAAGGTTTTTATTTATCGGTCATAGTGGAAGAGATGCTGTTATCCAAAGAAATCAACTGTCACTGCTTAGAGGGCCTCTCCAGCATTTGTGTCTCTAAGATAGCATATATCAGTGATATGTTAGGTTGGTAAATTTGAACCAATGTCTTTGAGGGCCATTAGGTTAACCATATTTAGATGACCATAGTGGCTGTTCCATAACTGCATGTCCTTAGTTCATATGGAGAATTAACCATTCATTTACTATAAATCTACAATTACTCTTAGGCCCACAACTGTTTGGAGAGTGAGAATGTTCATAGTATGGAATTTATAAAAATGTTCTGTTTCAGGCACCTCCGTAAACGAGTTAGTGAAGTGATGGTCATTTATGCTCCTCTCCATCTTATAGATGCAACAGCGGTAAGGCAAAACAGCTATATTGCCAAAAGTCCTGTCCTTGTTGACATATTGTATATATCCTAACAAACCTAATACAAATTTTAGGCTGCTGCTGGTTGTACTGTGAGAGCACTGGGGAAGCAGAAGATTGGGGCCATTTGCAATGTCTTTGGTTACTATGGTCTTGGTCTCCCCATCGGAGCATCCCTTATGTTTGCAGCAAAACAGGGAGTGATGGGTATGCAATGGGCGGAGGAACGATGTTCAATTAGGAAACTGTGTTGACGCTTTGGTGTGTTTCATGTTTGTTGACTTTGCACCCAGGTCTGTGGACGGGTCTATTTGTCGGTGTGCTTGTGCAGACAGTTATCATTGTTGTCTATCTCATCAAACTAAACTGGAAGAAAGCTACGCAGGAAGTAAGTGCTTGTGACCTTGTCTGTGGCCAAATGTAACCGCAGACTGCATTAATGTGTTGCATCTCCACCAGGCACTGGTCAGAGCTGGAGTGCATGTGAGTATCACAGACACAGGTACGGTCCATTCATTTATTGCATTTACTTCCATTCACTGAGTGCAGGTTCAGTCCCCCTGCAGCAATGCAGAATGAAGTGTGTTGCTCACTTATGCAATGGTGGTAGGAGGAGGGGGAGTTGTTTTCTATGACTGCACAGTATGCAGTTGGAAAATGTTTCTGCTGGACTCATGGTCCAACATGAATTTAACGGTTGAAACAAACAAGTGCTGACAAGAATTGCATCAGTTGTACTGCGATTGTAGTACCAGGGCAAGTACATGTTTAGATGGATATATATTGTAGCCTCTCATTTTGCAACTTCCCAACAGACATGTCGCAAGAAGTTCCATCTGAGAATACAAGCACCTCTTTACCTTACACCGAGAATGAGATCTTGTCAGACACTGTGGACCATGGTGCTGTGACCACTGTAGGAGAGCCTCTGTCCAACAAGGATCTTGCGTTGCGTCGTGGAATGACCCTGGGGGTCATTCTTATCATCTTTACTGCAGGAGTCATCACTCATGTGCTGTTGACCATAAAAGAGTGACACACACCAGGGGTCTTATTTATAACCACTGCGTACGCCCAAAATGGGACCTAAATGTGCCCCTCTTCCTATGTATCCGTTGCAATTTTTAGTGCAAAATATGCACACGTTCATGCAAACTCTGGTCCATGTGTGCAAACATTTTCTGGTTTCCTGTTAGAATACATAGAGAAAATAAAGGCATGGGCACAGATGGCCCAGAGTATCCTGTTGGATGTATTCCCTGTAATTTTGAAATAAATGAAAACTACACTTGTCCATCTATTTATTAAGGAACATGTGTGAACCTCTATTAGAGAATTTGAAGGTGAAATTAGATATCTAATGAAAATCTGGCATGATTGGAAACTGCGGCATATTTATAAAGAAACGTGGTTCAAACAACATCATTAAAGGTCCAACAAATAAATATATTAACATGGGGTACATTACAAAAAAGAATTGAAAAAAAAACAATCATGGGTTGCATTAGCATTTATTGTCAGTTTCAACCAAACTCCAGGTAAACCCTTTATTTAACACTCTGCCTGCTCCAGTACATGCACTATATATACAGTCCATAAATGAGAAAGCAGCAATCATTCCATTTTATAGGCAGTCAACAGGTCATACGGAGTGGGTGACCTACACAGAGTAAGTACTGGTTTGTATTCTTTGTAACATAGAAAACAGGAAGGTGAGATCCTTCCAGTCAATGAAATATAGTTTTGTTCCAAGGCATCTTTGTTCAAAATCAGTATTAGTATTGACCAGTAGTAGTCAATAGTAGTAGTCAATAGAACGCATAAGATAGGAAATCAGGAAGGTTTACGGGTGGGGTATTAATATAGTCAACTCACCTTTTGACCTGAGTTTTTATCCTAATTATTTACTGATGGACATCAGTAACTAAGTTCTACCCCTTCAAATCTGATGAGCCGATTGGCCTGATTGCATCATTTTATAAATATATTTTTCAAGCTCAAATATGTAAACGTCAAATGCTAAAGTGGTTGCAACCATGAGTTGAACTATAAAGCACTACTAATTTCAGACTAGACTACTGAAGGATTACGGGGAGGGTATAAAAAGAAGAGATGTCATCATAGGCGCCTACTATTGTTGGGGGGCTGGGGGGCATTACCGTGTCATACAGCATGCCGATATAAGCTGACTTTATTAATACAAAAATGGTATACTACACCGTTCTTGATGCAATACCACAATGGTGCCATAAATATTTTCAAGTTTGCAAACATCTGCTTGTAAACTGAGAAAACTGGAAAAATGTTCAAGGTGCATGTTTTACAGGTCCATGGTGCGTGGCCATTGACACTGACAATACAGATCTAGAAAGTACAGATATAGTCTTAGTGTTTTAGATGCAAAAATGAAAACTGATCTTCTTTATTTTTTCATATTTTTCATAGTCTGACTAGTTATTAGATCTTGAGGTAAAACATTATTGGTGCTGCAGGCTCCAACATACCCACAGAGTTGGCACCTATGGATGTCATCGTATGCATCTTAACACATCTTATACAACGCAGGTGGTCAGGGGTACAAACACATATGATCTCTACCAAGTAGTTGACTTATTTGATCTGATTCCTTGACATTGAAGCAGGTTCACTGTATATTAATTCTTGGTTCCTCAGAACAAATTCCCAATATGCAGAAAATGGCTTACAGAATCACCGATGGTTTAATGTTTCTGGAGAGATGGGATCTGTGCATGACTTTGTCAACAGAAGTTTGCCTTTGTTAACAGATTTTTGTAAGTAAATGTGACAAAGTGTTTTGCTTATTACATTAAACATAGTATTATCAGTGATATATCCAAAGATTTCTGCTGAAATTTATTTTTTACATTTTTTTTTAAACAAATTTCTTTATTATTTCTGTTGCTTCTTATCTTTTCTGGTCACACGCTGTTTAATGTATTCATCAGTTAGCAAGCATCAAGCATATTTAACAGGACAAGATGCCACTCCTTTGAAACGAGTTGTTGAATGTACAGTTATTCTCCTTTCAACAGAACGCTTTATGCCAACAGTGTTGCTCACTTGCTAGAACTGTCGTTGTTATTTACATGTCTGCATTTGGAACTGTAGATGGCTGCCAGGCTGATATGTATTGGTTAAAAAGTTCACCCACATACATCTGCCTGGCAGGTTTTTCTGTTTGATGTTGATCAGTTTTTAGCCACTTATGAAACTACTACTATTTGAGTCTAAAAGAAAAATTAGTATTTTAATAAATAAGGAGTTTCAATTTGGGCATTTTGATGTTCACGTTTATGCGCCAGAGCAAAAGGGTGGATAATGTCACTATATTTGATGGGAATATGATACCGTATTACCGTATATGATAAGGTGTTCCGTTGCAGCTGCTGCACAGCACATCCGAGCAACAGTTGAAATTCGGGGCTTGGGCTGCAGTTGTAAACAGTTGTAGTGCGAGTGGGTGGAGATGTAAAGAGTTTTGGAATAGGACAGTTGTCTCTTTTTTGTCATGCAGGGCAGGTTGTAGATATGGAGGCGGTGGTGAGTCAGGGTGGGTGCAGAGCAGCAATCTTAATCACTGGTGTCATGGTTCTCATTGAGGAGGGTGTGCCAGCGCTCAATCTTCTTGTCTTTGTTCTTCAGACACTCGTACCAACACTTCAGATGCTCTCCTTTAGCAGAGATGCCCAGCTGGCAACCTCCTGTCAAGGGTTGAAGGCATTGAAAAAGATGTGTTTGATAAACATGTTAATCTCCTTCTACTGAGGAATTACATTTCTGAGAATATTTTCATATGCTTACAGTTATCCTTACTTTACATTCTCTCTATCACTACTAAATGATACATTTGTGGCTGGTTCTTTGGTCAAGATGGAGCATTCATTTTGTTTTATTTTGCCCCTGTTTGGGACATTTTCTGGATAAATAAAATGTCAGATTTCCAAATACATACCACTCTGTTGAAAGCAGGATTTCACATAAATATGTGACAAGCTCATGCTGGGTACAAAAGTGAATGTTTATTTAAAATGTATTTAATGTGTTTTCTAGTTTTACCTGTCTTTTTTTCTTGTTAATGCATAAAATGTTCTGGATAATGTACTGTAAATGTTATAGATGTATTGTCTTTTACATAAAAGGAAAAATAGAAAGTGCTGTTATTTTATATTTTCAGATCATCTTGTGTAGCTTAAGCTTTGTTAACCTTTTAAGAATATAGTAAAATATCTTTATAGCAACCTGATCATCATAAAAAAAGAGCACTTCAACTAAAAGCAGTTAGAGAAAAGAACATGTGTGAATGCCATGTCTTTATGGACTCAATAAAAGTCAAGAGGGGGTCAAGAAGGTTGACCAATTAAAAAGAAGCAATGAGTGCTGCCTCTGTTCTCACCAAAGTAGTCATTAAATTTGCCAATGTCGTAGTCCCAAACTGAAATGTCCAGTATCTTCTTGGCCAGTTCTGCATGTTTAATTTCATAGCTAAACTCCTGTAAAATAGCCACATGTAGGCTCATTAATTAAATAAATGACTATTTTAATATATAAAATATATTCAATACATATACAGTATGTATTCATGGTTGGCGCGTGACCTGACACCTCCAAGGCTGTGGAGTTTTCATGCTTCCCCCTGTTTTGACGCTGGTTTCCTTCAGATTCTCCCGTTTCCTCTCGCCATCCACAAGCACGCACACTAATTGGATTGTTGACTCTAAATTGACTGTATGAGCGTGTGATTGGATGGTGTGTTGGTGTGTGTGCACCCTGCCCTGGTTGAATCCCCAGTAACAGCCACAACCCTGAGTAACAGCACTACGCGGTTAAGGAAAGTGTGTTCATGAAGTCAGTGCTTGTGTGTTTGTGTGTTCTTGTACATTTGAAAGATTTAGCTTTACTGTAGTGAGCTTAGTGGGTACCTTCTGAGGTTTAAAGGTATGGCTAGTTTGCATATAATTCACTATCTGTTGGCTGTGTGTAATGGTGACTCACAGGAATCACTCTTTCCAGACAGACATTGAAGTTCTTCTTCTGGTTCATCTTCAGCTTCTTAAGGGCGACTCGGGTTTCTCCGATGAACTGTTATGTCCAAACTTGTCCTCATCGCACACAGACAGCCTGCAGTGGAGACATTTGGGATACAGTCAGCCCCACCCCACGCCTCCTGTCACCTGAGCCACCCTGAGAGCGAGCTCACGGATCTCCCTACCTCAGGGTTTTACGCTGCATGTCCTCATCTGTGATCCCGTGATACACAAGAGTCTCATTCCAGGTGGGGTTTCTGGTGTTGCGTAGGGTCTTTGTGCGTAGCTTGGTTGACTGCAATGTGGATAATTTGGTGATAATTTGATATTTTGGGAATTTAAAGTTTAACATAACTTGAACATAACTTTAACTATAAACACACTAAATTAGAAGATTATAAAAATATATCTGCAATGATTTGGCTGTGGTGGCCTTCGAGGCAGCGGTTAAGGAAGTGTCCCCGTAATCAGAAGGTTGCCGGTTCCAATCCTGATCCGCCAAGGTGCCAATGAGGTGCTATTGCGCAAAGGACAACAACAACAACATTTATTTTTATATAGCCCAAAATCACATACAGTATGTCTCAATGGGCTTTGACAGGCCCTACATTTGACACCCTCCACACTTGACCCTTCTGCACACAAGGAAAAACTCCACACAAAAAAAACTCTAGGAGAGAGAATTTATTTGGATTTATTTGCTGGTCTATTCACTGGGGTCTGCCAGTTGTCTGTGTGTTTGATTCCGTGTCTCGGAGAAAAACAAACAGAAGCAGCGGAAGATGGTTGCACTGTACGACCGATACTGAAATATGTGGTATATTGGTGCTACAGTGGACCGGTACCCTAACTAGGACAGCCTAACTAGGGTGAATTTAACTTTTTCTGTGTCTAACAGTTGATAAACTGGACTTTATAATTGACACTGCATCAAAGTGAAGTGAAATGAGGGTCTAGGATTTTAACAAAAAGCCAGAGAAAACAGATAGGTTTTGAGATTGGATTTAAACACTGAGATAGTGTCTGAGTCCCGGACACTGACTGTGGAGCTCTACAGGAGAAGGATCTGCTCCCAGCTGTGACCTTCTGTACTTTTGGTACCAGTAGTGACCCCCGCACCCATTGATCGAAGGGGGCGTGGCGGTTTGTAAAGAACATTTACATTTACATTTACGGCATTTGGCAGACGCCCTTATCCAGAGCGACTTACAACGTGCTTTCAAGTTACCATCGATGAAGAGATCAATTCCGGTTCACTAGGACCCCAACTATGAATACATCTATTTAATTCACTCTGTTGTAGATTCTGTACACAAAGTTTGACAACAAGAAAATTACAATTTAATCTAAATATTCTTTAAAGAGGAAGGTCTTGAGCTGTCGTTTGAAGGTGCTCAGTGGCTGAGCTGTTCTGACCTCGAGGGGAAGTTCATTCCACCACCGAGGGGCCAAGACGGAGAAGAGTCTAGCTGAATGTTTTCCTTTTACCTTCAGAGATGGAGGGACCAGGCGAGCAGTACTGGAGGCTCGGAGTAGACGAGGTGCAGTGCGGGGTGTAATAAGGGCTGTGAGGTAGGATGGTGCTGCTCCATGTTTGGCTTTGTAGGCCAGCATCAGTATTTTGAACCTGATGCGTGCAGCTACTGGGAGCCAGTGAAGGGAACGTAGCAGAGGGGTGGTATGGGAGAATTTGGGAAGGTTGAAGATCAGTCGTGCTGCTGCATTTTGTATGAGTTGAAGAGGTCGGATGGTACATAGTGGTAGACCAGCTAGAAGGGAGTTGCAGTAGTCCAGTCGTGAGATTACTAAGGACTGAACCAGTAGTTGGGTGGCCTGGGTTGACAGGTAAGGGCGGATTCAAAAGTTCACTCAGGTATTGGCGAGACCATTTAGAGCTTTATAGGTCAAAAGTAGGATTTTGTAGTCAATCCTAAATTTGATGGGTAACCAGTGCAGTGATTGTAAGACTGGGGTGATGTGGTCAAATTTCCTAGTTCTAGTTAGAACTCTGGCTGCAGCATTCTGAAATAGCTGGAGTTTACTCATGCACCTACTAGAGCATCCACACAGTAATGCATTGCAGTAATCTAACCTTGATGTAATAAATGCATGGACCAACTTTTCTGCATCATGCATTGAAATGATATTTCTTATTTTTGCAATATTTCTAAGGTGAAAGAATGCTATCCTAGTGACATTATCTACGTGCAAATTGAATGAGAGACCTGCATCAATGATGACACCTAGATCCTTTACTTCAATACTTGGTGAGATAGAAAGGCTATCCAGGGTTATGATGTAGTCAGCCATCTTATGCCTGGCTGCTTGAGGCCCAAGTACAAGCGCTTCTGTCTTGTCAGGGTTTAACAGGAGAAAGTTGGTGAGCATTCACTGTCTAATGTCCTTCAGACAATTCTCTATTTTGTTCAGCTGCTGCCTCTGATCTGGCATTGCTGACAGATACAGCTGTGTGTCATCAGCGTAGCAATGAAAGCTAATACCGTGTTTGCGGATGACGTCACCTAAAGGTAACATGTATAGTGAAAAAAGTAACGGACCTAGGACAGAACCTTGTGGAACACCAAACTCTACTTTACTATGTGAAGACGAAACACCATTGATGTCCACAAACTGATATCGATTGGTCAAATATGATCTGAACCATTCAAGGGCTGTTCCCTTAATCCCAACAACATTCTCTAACCTGGCAAGGAGAATAGCGTGATCGATAGTGTCAAACGCTGCACTCAGATCAAGCAGGACAAGCAGCGAGATCAGAGGCCAACAGCAGGTCACTTTAACCAGCGCTGTCTCAGTGCTATGATGAGATCTAAATCCCGATTGATATACTTCCTGGATATTGTTACAGTCTAGGTATGTGCTCAGCTGCTGGGCTACGACTTTTTCTAAGATTTTTGATATAAACCGGAGGTTGGATATCGGTCTATAATTTGAAAGCTGACTGCGATCAAGATCAGGCTTTTTAATCAGGGGTCTAATGACTGCTACCTTGAACGAACTTGGTACGTGGCCGATACTAAGCGACGAGTTAACAATTTTGAGGGTAGAATTTATAATATCGGGTGCTATTTGCTTAAGGAACCTTGTTGGAATCGGATTCAAAGTGCAAGTACATTGATTTGACGACCAGATTAATTTAATTAATTCATGCTCTTTAATAAGGTTGAATCGTTCTAATCGGTGGTCGTCTATTAGAAGATTATTTTCCATGGAAATATCGGCAGAGCTATTTGTTGTGCTTTTAATCTTCTCTCTATTCGCGACAATTTTAGTATTAAAGAAATTCATAAAATCATCGCTACTATGATGATATTGAGTGGTAGTATCCGTTTCTGTCTTATTCCTGGTTAGTTTGGCTATAGTTTTAAACAGGAATCTGGGATTATTTTTGTTCTTGTCTATTAACGAGGAGAGATACGTTGATCGAGCCGCGCTAAGAGCCTTCTTATAGTTAAGTAGGCTCTCCTTCCACGCTATTCGGAATACGTTTAATTTACTTCGACGGCATTTGCATTCTTCTTAAGCGAGCGCGTGTGATCATTATACCAAGGAGTTAAGTTTTTATCTCTTACTATATTCCTTTTGAGGGGAGCGACTTTATCTAACGTACTACGCAGTGTTAATTCTAGGCATTTGGTCGCTTGGTCGAGTTCAGCGGGGTCTGACGGTGAGTTTATTAGCGTTGATAAATCTGGTAAGGTATTAATAAACCTCTGTGCCGTACTTGATGTAATTGTCCGTTTGTCTCTATAACGAGGGGGATTGAGTTTGTTGTGTCTGAGACATATTTTAAAAGTGATGAGGAAATGATCTGAGATCATTTCAGATTGCGGAAGAGTAACTATATCTTCTATATTTAAACCGAAGGTCAGTACAAGATTGAGCGTGTGACCACCTTCATGAGTAGGTCCTGTTATATGTTGGTTAACTCCAACTGAGTCTAATAAAGACAGGAATGCTGTTCTTAGTGAGTCTTCTAATTTATCACAGTGGATGTTAAAGTCGCCGACAATTAGGGCTTTATCCACAGATACAACTAAGTTGGAGACAAAATCTGTAAATTCACTAAGAAACTCAGAATAAGGTCCAGGGGGGTCTATAAATAATAATCAATGGAATGAATTTAGGATTTTTATTTTGTGAGACTACATGAGTTATATTGGTATGTAGAATCTCAAAAGAGTTAAATCCATGTCCAGGTTTATGAGTAATACCGAGGTTATCTTTATAAATTACTGCGACGCCACCTCCTCTTCCAGTTAAGCGAGGTTAGTGTACATAGCTGTATCCAGGAGGACTAGACTCGTTCAATGCTACAAATTCGTTTTGTTTTAACCAAGTTTCGGTCAGGCACAGCACATCGAACCCCTGATCTGTAATAATTTCATTGACAATGAGCGTTTTAGGTGTGAGAGATCTAACATTTAATAATCCTATTCTTATGTCGGGGGTGCTGGTGGTACGTTCAGAAGGAGTGATAGTAACGGGTAGTATGTTCCTGAAACAGACACCCCGCCCAGCCCGTGGAACAGACACAGTGTCAGCATATTATTGAGTTTTATTATTAATGTTTCTTGTAGAATCTCTTGTTTTAATAGAGCGAGGTAAAGACACAGTGACAATATTGTACACGCTGGGTGGCGACTCTACGCAGATGGCAGACACTCGGTTTAGCCGGTCTGTCTGCTGCCTGGTCTCGGCTCTGGCGAGTCAGTTTTGTTTTTTGGTTCTAAGACTATGAGCTAAATTTTTAAGACAACTGAGTGGCGCCCGCCCAGTTGGGGTGGATGCCGTCTCGCCCAAAAAGACCAGGCTTCCCCCTAAATGTTGGCCAGTTATTAATAAAACCCACTTTATTTTTTGGACACCACTCCGACAACCAGCGATTTATGTCGAGGAGCAGCTACAGATCTCGTCGCTACGCCGAAACTGCGGTAATGGGCCAGAGCATGTTACTTTATCCGACATCGTTTTAGCCAGTTCAAGCATCTCTATAAAAGTATCTTTAGTTATTTCCGACTGGCGTAGCCGGACGTCGTAGCGCCGACGTGAATCGCTATACTGGAGTACCTGCGGTTACAGGGTTTTATTCGCTGGTGCCGCTATCCTCACGTTTCTAACTAGAGTCGCCAATGACGAGAGCCGGTGGACTGTAGGACCCAGCGGATGCCTCGCTGAAGGGGGGAGAAGCGGTTCTGAACGCGGACCGGTGTGTGGTGCCCAGGTGGTGGGGGAGCTTGGCGGGAAGCTCGCTTGCGTGATTTACGCCGAGCCGTCACCCAACTGCCCTGCTGTCCGGAGGGCGCTACTGGTACCGGCGCCGGGGTAGACACACTCACCGGCTGACTGGGCTGGTGCGCGTCCGGAACTAGAAAGGAGTCAATTAAGACTTCTGTTTCCCTAATTAAATATAAATTTCGGATGCGCTCCTCTAGCTCGGCTATTTTCTCCGTCATTTCAACTAGTCTCCTACACTTCCCACAGGTGAAATCCTCACTACTGACGGAGTTCGTCAAGCTGTACATTTCACACACTGCACATGGGATTAGCGAGGGAGCCATAACTTACGTTTTTGGTGAATTTGCGTGAGGACCTTCCCCACACACTGCTCCCCGGGAGCCTGTCATGGCTGCCCACTGCTCACCAAGGGTGATGGTTAAAAGCTGAGGACGCATTTCGTTGTGTCACCGTGTGCTCTGCTGCATTGTTTCACAATGACAATCATCACTTCACTTTCAAATTCGGTGGATGAAGAAACAGATAAAACTATTCTGCATGTACCTTGTACCCTCCTTCCCCAAAGCACTTATCACACCCTGCACTGCACCTCACCCTGTAAGATCATCTAAACTCTTCTCTGCTTTGGCGTCTACAGTTGGAACAGACCATGGGATATTGCAGGTTTTCTTTGTTAATAAATCAGACAAAATGTAAACAATTCTGTATTATCTGTCAGTATGGGGTGCTGTGTGTACATTAATTAGGAAAAAAATACTTTTATTTTAGCAAATGGTTGCAATATAACAAAGAGTGAAAAATTTAAGAGGGTCTGAATACTTTCCGTACCCTCTGTAGGTGGTGGAATGAACTTCCCCTAGATGTTCAAACAGTGACTGGGGGCTTTAAACAAAGGCTAAACACCCATTAAAAAGTCTTCCTTTTTGTTCTTATTCTACATGCTATATATGGAAAAAAAAGTTTGACTGATGATATGTTTAGACCAGATTTAGACCAGATTTTCACTGATAGTGAATGCCATCACAGCACCTGTCAAATGCTGTAAATATAATGTAAATTTCCTAAACAGCCCTGCGTTGAGTCCCCACGTCCACCAGGTGGCACCAAATGCAGCCTCTGTCACTCTCTTTCTCCCTCAGGACTGGTTAACTGTAGTTACCTTGCTGGCTCCAGGCAGCAGGTGCAGTTTGATGTAGGGGTCAGCCAGACCATTGGAGTCCATCGGCTTCAGACCCTGCAGATGGAGCACCAGTTTAAATTAGGCAACAAATAGACTGCAAGTTTGATCCTGACACATTGTTTGATTAGCATATACGTAATTTATATATTCAAGTATGGGACAATGAAGCAGTATCTTGTGAAGACATTCACTTTGTCTTCTGGTAACACGTAAGGTGTGAAGATGTGCCCGCTCTACTGTAATGCTGCGGTCCTCCTGGAGAACTAGGTGTCGGCTTTCAGCATCTGTGTTCGGCCCCAAGTCACTTTCAGCTGCTTCAGAGTTAGGTAATTAGGGCCCCTTAAGAGCAGGGTAGTGCCCACACTCGCCTTCACTCGAGATTGTGTAATGCTGCGTGATTCTTTTTTTGGTTTGTATGTGCTTTTTCAGGCACATATTTCTGTTTACATTATTAAAACCCATTTATGTTAACATGGCACGGACTGGTATCTTCATCCCTCAAAGATGTGGCATGACATTTACAATCTATTAATAATTTATAATCTATAAATCTACAATTATTTAATGAGATCAATATATAAAGTATATCCCACAGCAGTGATGGCACAAAATGGGTTCAATAAACAAACAAACAAACAAATAAACTAATAAACTAATGTCATAGTAAACATAAGAATGTATGCTTTTTGCATGAATATTGTTCCTGCTCTCTTACTTTTCCTCTAATGATGTTGCAGTGAAGGCTGCTGTTGTCCTGGTCATACAGAAGGCTGAACTCCAGAGCTCCCAAAGTGGCTGAAAGAAGCACAGAGATGATCCAAAACATTTACAATGGAAAACACAATGGGAGTTCCATGGTGTGTCAAATCTACTCGAACTTTATATGTATTGGAAATCCAGTTTAACCCTTGTGTTGTGTTAGAAAGCTGTAACACCTGTGGTGTTAGCGGGTCAATTTGGACTCATGATTTAAAAATGCTTGAAAATGCTTAAAATCACCAGTTTTCTTCAAATTTTGGTTTTCAGCTAATTGCTGGCTTAGTATGTAGTCATATAAATGGAACCAGTGTGTGAATAGTTTTTTAGTTGGCTCCACACACACAGTATTTTAAAATATACCACTCGTTTTTGATTGCAAAAACTGTTTAAATTCACTAAATATATTTCTTTTTCTTATAGAATGAGTAATAATAAACTATAAATATGTTATAAACTAATATTAGAGTACACCTACCAAAAATGTTTATTTTTTTTTTTTTATTATTTAAAATAATTAATAATAGTGACATCTTTGGTGTTTCGGGACAAAACGAACCCACATAGATAAATGGTAGGATAAAGACAAGAAGTCAAAAACAATTTTCCATAACCCAAGTCTTGTCTCCCTGTTGTCAAAACGTAGCACACTTGATAATGCATGAAAGGACTGAAGCAATATTGTGGCACGAAAAATAGGGCGTCCTGACTCACTATGCCATAAGCTGCCCGTAGCTTCATTACAGGATCTGTATACCCTCGCAAGAAGCAACAGTCCCATGTAGGTATTGAGCTGTGTTTTGTCCATCTCTGTCCAGCTATCACCAAACACTCTTCTTCCTTCCATGTTGGTCATCTCAAGTAGGATATTCTGAATAGGTCGTGAAAAGTACAGTTCAAATGCTGTCTTGGGCGTGTGACACCACGTATCTAGTAGGCCCTGGAGTCATTCTGAGGATGTTCTCTGTTGGTGCCCTGGATTGGGTTTGAAGAGGGCTTGATAACCATGAAATGTCACCTTTTCTGGACTTGAAAACCTCTTTTTGATCATCTGTGACATCTGGGTCCTCCTCATTGGATGTTTGGTCTTGTTCAGGGTCATACTGAACGTCATCCTCATCCACAGACACATCCTCCTCAGCTTCACTTTGCCCTCTATCCTCAGGATCACCATCATTACCAAAGATATGATCCAGTGCCTCATGAACAGTATACCTTTTGCTCATGTTGTCTGATGCTCCTACAGAATTCAACTGATACTATCCCACTCTTTATATGTGCCAATGTTTATAAACAATAAATCAATATGCTGCGAGAAGGTTTGAGTTCACATGGGGGGTGGTGTATGTGCACCTGTATGCATGTGTTTCTGAATGTCTCTGTCTGTGCCTGTGCATGTGAAAGAGGCCTGTGTGTGTGTGTGTGTGTGTATGCGTGTGTTGGTGATATGGGCCATAACTGTGCACATTGGGCCATACTTGATCCTCAGAGCAACCCATAGATTTAAGTGATGACGGGTCATTTTGGACCCGTAACACCACATATGTAACTTTTTTTTTTTTGAGACCTTTAGAATTTAAGAAAATTGTGAAAATTGATTTACTGCATTTAAATAAGTGTGTCTGAGGATTAGGTGAGGTCTCATTCCAGGACAAAAAAGGAAAGTGTACTTTTTACACAGTGTCACGGGTGGGCTGGCATGAAGGAGGACGCATTCGCAGGACAGGGGTTTAATCCAAACTTCACAAGACAGGGGAACATCTACACGCACAATGACCCGACGGCGAACAGACACGAACAGGATAGCTTTATACAATTATATAAATATACACCAGGTGAACACGATCAGGGAACATTACATTACACGAACATGAAACTCCGGTCCAGACTACGGATCCGGAGTAACCCCTGCCGTTCCGGATCATGACACACAGTCACAACAGAAGGGTTAATAAGAGCAAAAATAGGCCACTGTGTTAACACCGAAAGTCAATTACAAAAGAGTCACTAAAGGAAAACTAGATTACAGCAATGGGACAGACCCTAATCAGAAAACAATCATTTAGGGCATAAAATAACACAAGTCACATTACATCACAGCTAAAACTATTTCCAAATATCTGTTTAAGAATACATTTCTAATAAAATACCTATTTACTGCCTCTGTCAGGAAAAAATGTCATTATATTCTAATTTTATTTGTCACATACATAATCATACTGTCAAGTCCATGACGAGGCAGGTGTACGGAGAGGAGGACGAAGAGTGACGAGAAGACGAGGAATGAAGGACGCAATCACCTGACATCACGAAACCAGGGTTTAATGGCACAAGACAGGGGAGACATCCGAGACGTTGACACTGGTGAACATGGAACATAACTTTAAAGACCTGACGGCGAACAGAAACGAACAGGGCAGCTTTATACAATTAACACAGGTGAAAACGATTAGGGAAGATTTCACATGACAACAGTGAAACTCCGGTCCGGATCGTGACACATACATGGTATGATATGCAGTGAAATGCTTTAGCGACTGCTACAGACCACAGTATTGCAAGTATACAATGAACCAAATATTACAAACATAACCAAATATTACACTTTTATGTCTTTAACATTAAACATAAAATATATGTAACAGGTAGGGTGAAGGTGTGCAAATGAGTGTACATTTTCACTTAGGGGCGTATTCACTTTTGTTGCAAGCAGTTTGGACATTATAGTCTGTGTGTTTAGTTATTTTGAGGGCGGAGCAAACTGACAAGCTGTACATTGTTTACTTTACATTTACAGCGTCACATCTTCAGTGTTGTACCAAGGAAAGATATAATAAAATATTTTCATATTCAAACCGCAAACTTCTGATAATGGATCCCAGCAACACTGTAACTTCCAGTCACCCTCCTCCTTCAATGAGGAAGTGGGGTTTGTGACAGCTGTCAATCACCAATATGTTTACCTCAGATTTTTTGTTACATTATTATAGTTCAATTCCTATTCTACATTACATTTTCAATTATATTGAATTCATAGATGATCACACTGGATTAAAGATTCCATTGACATATTTAATTCACATTTAGTCAGTGGTGCAGGTAGCCCAGTGGGTTTGTTGTAACTGTAATATTTTGGGTCAAATCAGTGGAGGGCTATATTTAGGGTTCGACAGAATTGTTCCAATGTTCATAAGAAATCATAGCGCATACAATTCTACAAAAAGTCTTATGTTAATATGCTAAAGTATATGATTGCATTTATCATTACATAAGAATTATCACTTGTGGAAAAAGTACTGAAAATGTAAAAGTGTCTTTACCTTGCATAATACAGCACTTTTATTCTACTTTTAGGTGGTATAAATGTACAAACTGTCTTCAGACCACCCCATAAAACATTTTGAGCACAGTTGGCCACAGAAGCACCAAATTCTGAATTGTATGGTACAATAAAAAGAGAAAAGAAAACCCAAAGTATCCAAAACTGTGAAAATGTTCAACAACTCCTTATTAACAAGCTTCTTGTTTTTCCTACATCAAAGATTAATATACAGATTAATATATTTGCTGGTCTTAAGCTCATCATTCGCTGATGACCACATTGTTGTGTCTGTAGGGTGTCATATTGTTACATAAGGGAACATAATTGCATATTTTCTTTGAATAACTTCTGTTTAAAGAGAAGTAGCACTGTGTCAAGACAATAATATATAACATAACCATATAACCATGGTTTATCTAAGATGCAAGCAATTTTGTTAATGCATTTGAACAAACGCTGATCAAATATTGATTTATCTTAACCGTGCAACAAATTGTGCAACAATGACAGAAATACAGTCATGTTCTCCATCTGCAGACTTTTGCTTGTAGGAGATCATTCCTTAGTTTACAGAGTTGGAAGAGACCAACACCCAGTTCTTCTAGCACATGTCCACATATCAACATGAAGATTATGGACACTTTCACTTTTTAGACAGCATTATGTGTGTAATTTACACTTTTTAAATAGTACCTTCCTGAACACTTTCTGTTGGGTACTGCTGTATAACAGGTCGTGTGTAAATGGTACAGTAAGTGCTGGCAGAGGTGATATAAGAATAAGAGTCAGTAAGCGAAGTTGATTTTTGAAAAAATTATCTTATCTTTTACAAACGCTCAGTCAGGTTGTGGTCATAGGGTAAGCAATACATTAAAACAATGCAACACAATGAAGAACTCAAAGAAGAAAATTATAATGATTTTTATTGCCAACATTCAAAAATTTAAATATTTGTAAAAGCTGAAAGCACGTCACTATATCATAACAAAATATGATAAACAAATGAAATAAAAGAAGAAACTGTGACTGCTGCTATATAAAGGACAGAAAAAAGGGGAAACCCACCAACACTCTA
Organism: Denticeps clupeoides; assembly: GCF_900700375.1. Classification (NCBI taxonomy): domain Eukaryota; kingdom Metazoa; phylum Chordata; class Actinopteri; order Clupeiformes; family Denticipitidae; genus Denticeps; species Denticeps clupeoides. The sequence continues at coordinate 17,841,936 of NC_041707.1, forward strand.
GAGTTAACTTATCTTCCAAACATCAAAGTCCAAAAGAAGACAATAAAGTCATAACGGTGGCTCTGAAACAGCTTTTTACAAGACATATAGCAGCAGTAGCCCACCACACCAAGAAAAGATCTGCTGATGTGTAGCAGACTGCTATGAGCAGGAGGAAGTGGAGAAGGAAGAGTAGAACTGCATTTGTCACAAACCTGACCCCCCAATCAACATTTTCATTAGGTCAAATAATCACCATATTAATTCATTAAAAGTAAAGTGATCATGGGTGGCACGACTGAGGGCTGATGGGAGAAGGAAGCACACAGATGGTACATCTGGGAAAGGGGAGTCATTTAGTATCACAAAAAAAAAACGGCACAACGGATGGAAACGGATGGATCAGGACTGCATAATCTGCCGCATGGGCATCTGCTGTGACGGACCCGTGGCCCCGGGACATCATACTACCCTCCACTCAAGGGTGCAGCTCTGATGGCAGCGACAACCACAGGGCTCCGGCACTGCTGTAGTTGGTGGTCCTCCCTGGCACTGAAGGACCCGGAACCTCCGGATGCTGTCCTGTCATGTGACATAGCAGTGGCTCCTGCTCCACGGGACACCTGACATATGTCTGGTGTGTCTGTGTTCTCCTGCAGGGTACTGGCTGATCAGACACTGCAGGCTGTGGTGGACACCCAGAAAAAGCTCTACCAGCCCGCTTAGAGTGGTTGAAGTACAGGGAGCAGTCATAGGATGCTGAAGATGGCATGGCACGACTGCAGTGACCAGGCAGAGGGCAGGATGCTGCGCTACTGACGATGGTGGGCGTGCAATGGTGGTAGTAGGCGACCCCTGTGGACTCCTCTCGAGTGGTGGTGGTAGGCGTGAGCAGGGAGGAGGAGGGGGTGATGTTCTCTGCTGTGGGCTGGAGTGCTGATACAGTGCTGTTGCCTGCGGGGGGACATCAGTGCAGAAGGAGAATGAGTTTACGATTAACGCAGGAGAGGCGGGGTTACCTCAAAGCAGGACCGACATCACAGCATCTGGCTGGCAGCAATCCATCGCATGCTTTGTCCAGCACTCCACCGGATCGCAAAACTCCTCCTCGCTCTCACCATCTTCATGCACCAGGAAGTCATGTGGGCCCACACCACACTGGTGACAATTCAGGAAGGGCACTGTGGGAGGTACAGACCCTACACTGTCCAGACACCAGCTTGCGTTGTTCTCACTCTCGTTGCTGTCTGTGTCATCCGCATCAACAGGGAGGCTTCACAGCAGGACGCAGAGGTCCTCGCCCGACATCTCGAACATGGTGGGGGGTGCGTCCTCCATGCCCACACCGATTCCTCGCCACTATCATTGGCCTCCTCGTCGCTCTGCCAACTCAACTGCAGATTGTGCCACTTCCAGGAGAGCCAAAACAAAGGAAACAGGATACAAATGGAAACTAACTCACAGGCGTGAGGCACTAGGCCAGGAACATAAACAAACACAATGTCCACATTAATGCAGCAACGATGTCTGCATGCTGCTTCACAGGTTTTATGAAGTCCCGATACATTGGTGTCAACTGGGATGGATCAGGACTCCATAAAAAGCTGTGACGGCCCCATGGCCCCGGTACGTCACAATGGGAGCTCATATATAATCCAGTGATTGCTCTGTAAAAGACAAATCACAAATTCCTGTTCATGAAGAGCATTTTTATATTACATGTATTATATTATTTATAGTAATGTATTTTATGTCATATAATATGATGTCATTATATAATAAAGAACAGACAAGAGACAGACAAACAGACAGATAAAAATGAAAAACAACAATGTTTAGGGCAAACCAATTATTCAACCCAGGCCAGGATTCGAACCCGGTATTTCCACCACGAAGGTGAATGTGTTACCAATACACCACCAGGGTTTTTGGTTTGGTTTGCCAATTCATACTGGTTCACAGAACAACCAGTAGATTGACTAAATTTAGCTGCCAATTTAAACTAATTATAACTCAATTTTGGCTTGGAAAGCAGTGAAAGTTTAAAAAACGATAGGATAAAAGGATTAAGAGGGAAGAGTGGAATTGTTTTAGAATAAGTTAATTTTGTGGAATGGGTAAAATTGCAAAAAGAGTAGAGGAAAGAACAGAAAGAGTGTAATGCTAATGCTAGCATGCTAAAATTAAAAAATGATAACTGGGCCTGGTCACAATGCGTCACATGAAATCAGGGAGGAGCATGTTCAAAAATTAAACATGTTACGGAGGATGAATAGCAGAGATGGAAAGAAAAAAGGAGGAGTGGAGAAGAAGGAATTAAGAGAAAGAGGTTAAATGCGGTTGAATTGGTTAAACTGGTGAATAGTTGAAATGTGTGGTGGTTGAAAGGCTGAAAGTGTTATCATTGTTGCTGTGTAAAATGGAATAATAATAATAATAAGAAGAAGAAGAAATAGAAAAAGAAGATTTTGGGTTTTCCAAGCCTAAATTGGAAATAATGTTTTGAATGTACTGAGTGTGGGAAACCGGAGTACCCGGAGAAAAACCCACGTGAACACGGGCAGTGTGCGCAAACTCCACACAGAAAGAACCCGGGCCAGGACTAGAACCCAGTTTCTTTCTATAAGGCAGCAGCACCAAGCACTGTACTACCGTGTCACTAGAACAGAACACGTAAACAAAAAGACATCATATCAATTATATCACATATTACTAAATAACTATTACAAACCTAGCTTACCTCTCACTTACTTACCCATTACTTGGGACAAATTTAAGGGTAGTGCCAGTGGTAAGCCAGTCTGCTGCAGATCCTGGACGCCTCTTCTTGCTGTCGCTGGGCCTCTCTCTTCATGTCTTCTCGCTCTGATATGATGCTGGACGATGTGAGGCGAGAAGGCGGTTGCCTCCCAGATGAAAAGCACACAGCGCTTGGTGGATTCGACTTTTCCATCTTTGTGCTGAAGAGAAAGTCCAGGGGGTAACTTAATAACTATTATAAGATAACTTACTACATATAACTATAACTACCTCACTTGCTACATACTACTTACTAACTAGTACAACCTATCTTACTTAATATAACTTAATAACTATTACTACTTACCTAACTAGATACTACCTATTATTATCTAACTTACTACATATAACTTAATAACTATTACAACCTAACTTAATACATTTTACTAAACAACTATTACAAACCTAAATTACTACATATTACCTAACTTACCTCTCACTTTCTTCCCCATTAATTAGGCCAAACGTAAGGGTAGTGCCAGCGGTCAGCCAGTACGCTGCAGTCTATCCCATTACGAGTGATCCTGGCCGCCTCTTCTCGCTGCTGCTGAGCTTCTCTCTTCTTGTCTTCTCGCTCTGATATCGTGCTGGACGACAGGAGGCGAGAAGGCGGTTTCCTCCCAGATGGAAAGCACACAGGTGGATTCGGCTTTTCCATCTGTGTGCTGAAGAGACGGACCAGCTTGTCCCGGGGCAGCTGGGTCCAGGTGGTGGTCGGGTCTGGCTGCATCCCGGTGGCCTTCATGCCTGCCTCTGGTGAACTGGTCACAGCGGTGACAGGCAGAGGCAGCATGGTGGATGTTCCAGGCTGGGGTCTTCTGTAAGGACAGCTCGTCTTGTCTCTGCCTGACAAGGTGCCTGGACTGGTCCTCCTGGCTGCAGTGTAGGGGAGAGGCGGCTTGGCTGTGGTGCCTGTCAGGGGCAGCTTCATCATCCCGGCCTTGGGGTGTCGCTGGGGCTTCCTGGCTGCAGGGTGTCGCTCCAACTTCTTCGCCCTTTTTGATGGTTGGGGCATTGGCTCAATCAAAATAGCCAAACCTTCAACAGAGACAAGATTTACCACGAGTGTAAAATCTACAACAGTAACGTGTAAGACTTAACAAGATAACTGGGAATTATGCGCTTGTTAAAATTGTCGTTTACTTTAAATCTGAGATGATTCTGAAATCTTTACATTAATTATAATGCATGTTGGGATGGAAAACACTGATTCTTGAAACTTTAGCAAAAACATGTCCTACTAAGAAAAGTGGCCATTATGTTAGAAATTAAAAACATTTTCATGAATAAAAATAATCAGGGTGTTTTTTGCACATTTGTGAGGCTTCTTTTCTAGGTGTACTAAAAAAAATTATTAATTTAAATTATTATATGCTGGCCACTGCTGACAAAATCAATTGGCCTTCGATAGGAGATAACAATCTTCTCAAACCCACATTATCGTCACCACCGTCAGATATTTATAAAAAGCAATAAAATCAGGCAACTACAAAGTCAACTACATTCCTGAGGACCCATTTTCAAACATTCAGCTCTAGTGCAGGGTTCCTGTAAGGTCGCTTTTTCTCTTAAACTTTGGACACATAATTTTGGACACAGCTACTTTCACAACCATAACATGTCAACACTGTCTGTTTTTAAAAAATATATATTAGATTAGATAATGACATTAATGTATACTGATAAAGAAGAGGTCTGAAGTAGCAAAAGAAGGCAAACTATATTTATAATGTGAAAAACTTATGCATATCATGTGAAAGACTAGGTTTTTGTCCCCAGTGTCAGTCGTCACCACTGTCAGATTTGGTGGTGGTGGCAAAAATCTCCAAAATTTGACAGTGGTGACAAAAATCTCCAAATGGTCCTCAGCAGAGTATAGAATACTCTCACTAGAATATAACTGTTTATCACAATATTTAAAAAAAAAATCATTAATTAAAACACCACAAAAACATGTGAAGTTTTACCCTCAGTCGGATTCGTCCAGGTCCGAGCGCCCAGTAGATACGCAGCAGCAGGACGCTGAACTGGGTCTGGGCCGACCGCTGTCCTCTTGCTGCTGTTGGTTCCTGGATGTCCCGGTCCTCCTCGCTGCTCCCTCGTGATCCTGGCCGCCTCTTCTAGCTGCTGCTGAGCTTCTCTCTTCATGTCTTCTCGCTCTGATATCGTGCTGGTCGACATGAGGCGAGAAGGCGGTTTCCTCCCAGATGGAAAGCACACAGGTGGATTCGGCTTTTCCATCTGAGCACTGAAGAGACGGACCAGCTTGTCCCGGGGCAGCTGGGTCCAGGTGGTGGTCGGGTCTGGCTGCATCCCGGTGGCCTTCATGCCTGCCTCTGGTGAACTGGTCACAGCGGTGACAGGCAGAGGCAGCATGGTGGATGTTCCAGGCTGGGGTCTTCTGTAAGGACAGCTTGTCTGGTTCCTCCTGGACAAGCTGTCTGGTCTGGTCCTCTTGGCTGCAGTGTAGGGGAGAGGCGGCTTGGCTACAGTACGCCTCAGGGGCAGCTTGGTCAACGTGTTGACCTGTGACGTCCCGGCCTTGGGGTATCGCTGGGGCTTCCTGGCTGCAGGGTATTGCTGCACCTTCTTCGCCCTTTTTGCTGGTAGGGGCATTGGCTCAATCAAAATAGCCAAACCTTCAACAGAGACAATAACAAGATTTACCACGAGTGTAAAATCTACAATAGTAACATGTAAGACTTAGTTAACAAGATTTACTTGAATTATTTGCTTGTTTACTTTAAAACTGTGCTGATTCTGAAATCTTCACAATCACCTCACTTTCACAAAACTCAACTGAAAGGGATCAGTGGTTTTTATCATTAATCAAGAAAACACAAAAAACATGCGAAGTTTTACCCTCAGTTGGTTTAGTCCAGGCCCGAGCACCCAGTAGATACGCAGCCGCGCACCGCTGAACTGGGTCTGGGCCGACTGTCGTCTTCCTGCTGCTGTCGATTCCTGGATGTCCTGGTCCTCCTCGCTGCTCTGTCATGGTCTCCATCCGGATGAATATCGTAATCTGCTAACTTTGATCAGCTTCTATCTCTGTTTAAATTAAAACACAAACACGATGACGTCACTGACCGGAGCACGTCGCTTTTTTAAGTTCTTTAGTCACCACGTGATTTGTAGTGAGATTACATCTAGAAACCCTGAATTCACCTTCCTGAGCAGTAAAAGTACACAGGCAAACACAGCAAACGACAGCCACACAACCAGACTACGAAATGGTTTTATTTCATGTACTACTCGCTCACTACACCAAGTAGCTTCTCCCCGTTTTTCAAAATTGTGAAGGTGAAGCTGCCAAATATGCAAATTAACCGCGAATTAGCAGAAATACATAAATAAACGAGGATATCTGTATGAATAGTTGTCTGAGAGTCTATTGCTGCGAGTATAAACCTATTTGCTCTGGAAAGAGCAGCTAAACCGATGTCGGCTGGATAAACGGGGACTATTTTAATTAGTAAAACATGGCGCCGGTCCCGCACTGAAGGGTTAGAGGTCACAAACCAGCCGGTCCACGCAAAAATAACATTTTAACATTGTACTCCCTACTCACCAAAAACGATGTCGCTCCTCTCGGTCGCTTTACAGCTCTGAGAATCAACAAACTCCGTTTCCATGACAACGACGTTCTCGTCCGACGCGACGTGCGGCGCAGCGCGATTCTAACATTAAACACGGAGGCGCTTATGAAACGCGACGGCGATTTTAAATAAAGCAAATAAGGATTTAATTTTAATTTGGTTATTTGATGAAGCTTCATTAAAGTAGTAATAAGAAGCAATACATGCAGTTAAATACTAAAACCAGTAATAAATAAACTTGTTGTAAAGTCCAGTTTTTAGAACAACTCAGTCGCCCAGTAATTGCTAGACAGGGTAGAAGCTATTTCGACTCGTGCACGCATTGTTTCCTTCATAATGACATTTATTTTGATCAGGAAAATGTGAGGCCACCTCAATCACTTCGGCCTTTACAGGTGAGCTCACCGATGGAACTATTTTACCTGCTCCTGCCCCTCTAAGTGTTTAACCCTTTTTTAATCCCCCTCCTCACCTATTCCTGAATTATGGTGCGGTCTGAAAGCCGCTGTTTTCTCTGGTTTGCGCATCTGAAGTGATAGCGTTAACCACGCCCACTTGTCGCGCTGAACCCCGCGACAAGAAGTGGGGTGTTTCACTGTATTACGTGACATTACACCGTAATGTGTGACTCTAGTGGCGCTGTGTCATGATGCGATTTTAAGTGACGCTGGGACTGTCCCTGTAACTACTGGTTGTAAGTTCCTCTGGATCAGGGGATAAATGCTGTAAATGTAAAATGGCGCCAGCGTTTTTATAGGAGGGAAGTCGTGCTTTTAAAGTATACTGGCGACGATAAAGTTTTGTTTTGTGCTCAGAATGTACTCATATTTCGGGAAATATATCACCTGAACGTATAATGTGAGCTGAGCGCGGTGACTCCTTGCTGGTTTATGAATATTAACCTGTGATATTCCAGTCATAATTGCTCATATCGAAATGATGGGCTATTTTTCATGTGATGAAATAAGACATAAACATTGTTTTGTGTTTATTTAATGCTTGAGTAATATTAAATATGAATGGAGGATGAATGCCTCTGGAAAAATAAATATAACTGAACAGAAAAATCTTCTGCCTGTTTTTCTATTTGTAGCTGTGGCACATATCACTGTCGGTAGGGACGCACACAGGAACCCCCACAACTAGTCTCCTTAACCCCATCTCCAGCCTGGCTCCTTGCTGCAGCGTGCACATCACCACGGTGACCACCACTTGCTACTTCTTCCCACCTGTTGGCGATGCGTGGCGCTGCCTGCTACTGAACTCTTTCACATACCTGCCCTGCTGCATGAGCATCAACATGGCAAACAGAAGTTGTTCCAGATCACCTCTGCCCCTGCCCTGTTTCCATGAAGCTCTGCCCACATGTATATTCACCCCACAGTCTGCTTCCAGCTCCAGCCCCATGTCAGTGAAGGCACCCCCTGGATCAGCCTTGACAGTATGAACGAACCATAACAGGCCTTTTTTGTTTTTCATGAGATTAAATTCAAATTTGATGTATCATAAAATAAGTAAAAAATGAACAAACAACATGTTCAAAAACAGTTATTCTCTGCTGTGGAATAAAAGGTGTACGTTGCATTTTTGCACATAATTTTGGGTATTCCTGTGAACCCAGGAACCCTGCACCTTCCCTTTTTTATTATTACATTATTGGCCAGTGTGAAGTATTGGTCATGTGGACATCTTGGTTTGGAATGGGAGCCGTGGGCCTTGTTTCCTCCTCATCTCCACCACTGGTTCATACTTTCTTCCTGGCACTTTGAATTTCACAATCTGGTGGAGGGATGTATAGCCATGCAGAATGTAGTAGAGAGCCATCTGAGTGACGTGTTCCCTGGTGTCCAAGAGGAACTTCTACTGTCATCTTCATTATCACTGATATCTGTTTCAGAAACATAAAGTTTGAGTCAGTAAAATTGCAACCAGAATAAAAACAGCTTGATATTACACATCAAATTTGATATTAAAAATCTGTATTGAGGGTAGAGATACACTTCTGGTATTTTTTTGGTGAACACTTCTAAAAAAAGTCTCAAGCAGGTAGGATTTTTTAGCAGGTTCAACTAAACACTCATTAGATGTAGTGATTGGTTGTTTTTTCAGTTCAAAGAAATTCTGGTGACACTGAAGTCCTGAATTTTGAAGCCCTAATGACGTAAAAATTACAGATACACACTTTGCTGAAAAACGGAGTTCGCTGAGAATCTGAAGTTTGTGTGTTATTAGCGCTTTGTATCGCTGGGCCTTAATAACGAATATTTAAAGTGATCTCACGGGATGCGAAACACGATTTTGACACCCCTGCCTTAAAGAATCCTAATACATTAAAATGAAGGAACAATTTGGTCAAATTAAATGGAAATTAATAATAGATAGAATCGTGAAGAGCATTACAAATTCATGACTAGCATTTAGATATTTAGCATTTTATTTACAGTCAGCAGTAGATTCATTTTTTGGACATTCAGAATCTGTATGATTTTCTACAAAGATCACATCCAAATTCATGCATTTGTTTTTTTATCTATTTTTTTTTGCTGTGGATTATGAGACTTATTGTTCCTGTTGTCATCTTAATGGTTATTTTTTTATATTTTAAATTAAAATTTTATGTTTTAAAATCCTTATTTTTGGGGATTCAGACTCTGTACCGAAGGTTCTGGAAAGAGTTTGATTGTGTGACTCATGAGACGTTATTTTATACGTTACAATACAGTGGGGTCCCCAACTCCTTAATTAAGATTCTATCCTTTTGATTCACTCATCAGTCTACGTATGTTAAATGGGGTAATTGTGTGTCCGTCCTTTTTGATGTTTGTCATGTGGTTAGTAAAGGAAGTGTTCTGTCATCTCTTCTTTTTAATGTGTACATGGATGTGTAGTCGGTGGAACTATAATCAATAACCTGACGTGTGCAGATGATTTAATGATCTACTGTCCATACAGTGCTGGCCTTCAAACGTTACTGAGGGTCTGGTCACAGCACGGTTCAGAGTTTGAGATCACTTATAATGGCAAGAAAAATCGTAAGGAAAGAGAAACATTATACAGACTGTTAGTATTGTGTATAATCTGCATTTAAGTGTTCTCTCTCTCATTTTCCATGACCGAAATGTCATGTGACATATTTTCTGTTCCTTTGGTGCGCAAAACTCTTTACCATAGACACACCTCGTAGATATATACACTAGATGTTGCATTCAGCCCCTCAGCAAAGTCACTGCCATATTTTGACGTGGTTCCGAGCTAATTAAATCACACTTCTCACACCGGCTGGTCTCCACCCAGTGAAATTCAGCTCTCGTTTCAGTCTCTGACTCTCTTGAGCTGCCACCATCTGGCACTCAGATTCCTGTTCAAGCAACTCTGCAAAACCCACAAGGTTGTAGGAGGTATCCGGCTTCGCTGTGCGGGCATGTCTGGCAAAGGTTGCCATGAGGTCTGAAGAGAGCTTGGCCAGGAGCTGCTGTACATGTGAAGAACTGCCTGACTCTGCAGCTACCTGATTAGTGTCCAGAGACTGGAGCAGGCCTACTAAGACCCGACTCCGTACTGCAAAGTCCCTGAAGTGTTTGGAGTCACCAGAGCGCACCAGAGGTCAATTAAGAATTGTGCTTATTTCTCTCAATACTAAGTGGTGGGGCTGCCCATATCTTTGCTGAAGGGCTGTCAGAGCATGTTTGTATGGAAGTGGGCTATTCTCAGATTCATGATGAAGTTATGCAGAGCCATTTTCAACATAGCAAACTCTAAAGGATCATCATGAACGAAATTAGGAAATGAAGGGGCTTCTATACATCGTCAGTATGTTCTTGGGGTGACTGGGAACTAACCGAAGGAAGATCTACATGCTGGGAACATAAAATATCAGGTACCTGATTACAGGCCTGAGTGGGAACCTGCATTACTGTGCTTCTAGTTAGAACTCCACCTGGTGGTCATGGATGGGATTGGATGACACGCTATAACATGGACATTATGACAGAAATACGTGGCTGCAGTAGCTGTTGCTGCTGTACTGGGTTAACATACGCTGGGTCTGTACAGAGTGTAGCAGAGTTGCATCTGAAACAGGCAGAATACTAATGGCTATCTGGACATGAAAAGGTGAAGCGAGGTGTTTCCTGGGAGGAGGAAGAGCAGGCAGATAGCTCCATGGCACTGATGGCTGCTGACAAGAGACTGACACTCGTCCTACTGCGGCAGTGGGCAGCCATGGCAGGCGCCCGGGGAGCAGTGTGTGGGGACGGTGCTTTGCTCAGTGTCACTTCAGTGGTACCTTGGCGATTCGGGATTCGAACCGGCAACTCTCTGATTTTGGGACCGCTTCCTCATCACCTACAGAGGAGGGGTTAATGCAGAGGACACATTTCATTGAGTGCATGTCTGATGTGCATGCTGTGACAAAGACCCAAAAATCACTGATTATTATAAAACCCTTTCAATAATCTTAGTACATAAGATAGTTATGACACAACAGATGTGGGTTTGAATACATCATTATTTCAATGTTTGTCCATAACTATTTATTATCTTCCCAGTAATTTTTCTATACTTTTAATCGAAAAACAAGTAAAATACTGAATGATCCACAAAGTTTGAACTGTAGTGTAAAAAAACAGAACACTTTTACCTGTATGTTGTGTCGTCCGCGGTGGACCCTGGCCCACTCCACGGGGGGTGGAATTAAAGCTCATTTTATTCACATGAATACTACATTAAACCCCACTGAAGATGAAGGTGAACTCCATCTGCATCTATGCAGCAAAGCATCTCATTTTCATTTTTCTTTTCCACAGTTAAAAGCCGGCAGTGTAATCTGACACTGAAATATTCTCCCCACAGTCTCACGTCTCTGTCTCAGTACATGTTCATCTCATTTTCGGGATGGAAACTAATGTGATAATTACAAGGGTGTTAAAATATAACTAGTTTAACAGATTAAAACCTAAAATGGGAAATGAGTGTGTGTGTGTGTTCTGGCACTCCAAGTTATTGTTCAGTTCATAAATCCTGGCAGATTAAAATAAACTCATCAGGCAGCGAGGATGGAAGCATCTCCCAATTTCCTTGTTAGAAATCCGATGCCTTTCCAAAGCCTGGTGGTTGCCTGGAAGGAAACGGGACCATCTGTAACCCCCTGAATTTACATTCAGAATGGTTCTAGACGCAGATAATAAACAGTTACTACAACTAACAACATTCTATAGTTCATGTAATACCAACAGAACTAACATACTGATTTACTAAACTAGTTAACATTCCAAATTAAATAACTCAAAGCTGCATTACCATAGAGCAGTGGTCTCAAACTCCACTTTAGAAGTTATTTTAAACTGTGTAATTCACATAAAACCTTTTTTTGTATATTTGTATGCATCTTTACTGTGTAACAGCATTCAACGTGCAATAACTCCCCAAATTCTACCTATAAAGAATAAAGAAATATTAATGAAGGGGACAACATCACTCACTCAGAGGTACAAAGTTGGGGTGATGACTCGCAGCTTGGCGTAGATGGAACTCGCCTCCTTTCCTTTCTGGCTCTTTGTTTCTCTCCTGTCTGGTTTCGCCAGGCGCCGCACTGCTTGTAGTGTCGTTTTTTTTATTTGCTGAGTTAAAACTGTCTAGAACGCCACGGACACCATCGCCATCATCCTCACGTCTCCGCCGCAGTCAGTGCCAGAATCTGCCGAGTTTTCACGACTCTGCCGTAAAGCGCCAAAAAGACGCGCCCCGTTAGGAGAGAGAAATCCTGCCCGTAAACTTTGTAAAAGCTGTGACGCACGAACTCCCACATTCTCATCCTTTTTTACAAATAGCCTAATAAAAACATTTCATTAGGCGCACTTTAAAATGAGCCCTTAAGGTACACGTGTCAAACTCGCGGCCCGCGGGTCACATCCCGCGAGATTACTTTGTATAGATCTATTAATATAACTCGGCGATATGAAGCGCTGATTGCACACAAACTACAGATCCCAAAATGCCGTGCGCACGTTGCTGAGCGCCCTACGCATTATTTGAATCGTTACATGCTGCAACACACGGATTTCGCCTGTATAGTTCAGCTCGACAAAAAGTCAGGAAAATAAAGCTCTACATCTGGGGTATTCAACTAAATTTAAAGAGGATCAGTTAGAAAAGATTTCTAGAAACAAAAGTCCCAAAGATTATAACTGTTTAGTGTCAATAGTGTCCTATTAATTTTTCATTTAATCAACATTTGATGTAATTAATTCCTGAAAGTCAAATCAAATTAATTCAGAACAATTAAAAAACATTGACAATATTTATTGTCACATTACACAGAACTGAACATACATGTATGACTGCTGATATGCATGTTTTATAGTTTACTAAAAAAGAGTAGGGCTGCATTTCATAATAAAAGGAAATTGTGCATAAAAATTGTGCATTTTTAAATAAAGTTCTGAACTTCAAAAAAATAAAGGGAGAATTTTGACTCAGCAGATTTTATAAAAAATAAACCAACAATTTTTAACAGTTAAACTATTTTAGATGCTCACTTTCTTCCCCTGTTATATTCCCCTGCCTTTTTGTTCAGTGAGAGAATTGATCTCTAGCTTGTCCTGCCAGGATTTTAAACATGGGCTTGAATGGAGTCAGGGCCATTCTCATACACATGTGGAGGTGCTCGATCGAGAGCCTGGAATGATATTTAGTTTTAATTATGTTCATTGTTGAGAAAGCTGTCTTGCAGTGGCGTGTGGAGCCAATCATGGTCAATATGTACAAGGCTACTTTGCTCAGACCAGGGAAAGTTGTCATAATAACCATTTGAAGCCAGAAAGTGGAAGGGTCAGTTCTTACAAACTGCTCTTTCAGGGTCACATCTTCTTGGAGATCGAGCAATTCCATCTGGAGAGGATCCACCATTTGCCCATTCAAAGTGCTGTGTGACTTCCTTTGAGAACCCTCTGACAGCAGTGATGAGAAATAGATTCTGAAGGAACGTGGTGAGTTGCTGTCCAAAGCTGAAGCTGTAAAAACGGCTGCTGAAGTTCACAATCAGCTTATCAATAAAGCCAACGAAAGAAACAGCATCTCGTCGTCCCTGAACCTGTTCCTGCACTGCTGGGAAGTGCGTGAAGTCTCTATGCAAGTTTTCCATGAAGACGTTTCCTCTGAAAGGAGCAGACAGATGTCATCAGGTCACAAATTGAATTGTCCTTTCCTTGTAGCCTCAAATTCAGATCATTCAAATGTGAAGCGATATCAACCAAAAAGGTCACATTGTCCATCTGTTTCTCATTTTGTAAAAAGAGAGAAAACTCTTTTGCCTTCTGACTTCTTAGTTCTACCAAAAAAGATGCTGCTTCCCTCCTAATGGACCACAAGCATGCTAACACCCTGCCTTTGCTGAGCTGTTTCGCATTATCGTGCAGAAAAAAATCATCAGCATCGACTTCTCTGAGGAATTCTCGATGCGATGCTGGTAGGAAGAAGATGCCCTGAGAAAAATGATCATTTGCATCATTGTATTCATCACCTCAGCATGCTCGTCTGACAGGGAGACACTGAGGACAGATTGGTGAATGATGCAATGGTAAGATGTGAATTCAGGATTGTCTTCTTTCAGTCTCGCTACAGCTCCTTTCTCTCTCCCTATCATAGCAGGGGCTCCATCTGCAGTTATGTAGATGTCTTCTGGTCTGAAGTGAGATGAGCCCTAAAAGATCTTCACAGAATTCTGTGGTCTGTGTTGAAATACCAGACGGACTAACAGTTGAACATCGTTACACAAGTTAGTGGACTAATCCACAGATAAACCTTCACATGGTGCCGTACACTGGGGCAGTGGTGGCCAAGCGGTTGAGGAAGAGGACACGCAATCAGCAGGTTGACGGTTCGAATCCCGATCCACCAAGGTGCCACTGAGGTGCCACTGAGCAAAGCACCGTCCCCACACACTGTTCCCCGGGTGCCTGTCATGGCTGCCCACTGCTCACTCAAGGTGATGGGTTAAATGCAGAGGACAAATTTGTGTGCACTGTGTGCTGTGATGCTGTATATCACATATGACAATCACTTCACTTTCTTTCTTCTTCCTTACACATGGCTTCATCTAGCTGGTTTAGAACATCCTGAGACAATATTTCCCTTTTCTTTGTGGTAGGAGATGCTAACAACGGTATCTGTTTTATTTTATCTCAAAGCTCTTGTTTTCCATCAAGTAACGTTACTGACAACCTCTCAATCAGTAAATGGCTTTTTTGTGTTGACCCAAAATCCAAGCAGCTCTGAGGGAACACACATGAGAACATTGTTGGGCAGTGAATGTTTGACTCGTGATCCCTTTGGGCTGGTCGTATTGGATTCTGAGACTGCTTATTTTCAGTGATATTACCTCAGATTTTATTGGGAATGTTTCCATTATGTCTCATAATGCCGTTTCACATTGGCACTTTTAATAAGAGCCACGTTTTCTGAACAGATGTGGCTCGTAAGAATAAATGTATTTATCATGAACATGGACATTTCCATGCAATATAAAAAGGGTTTCAAAGTTTTGAGCCACTAAAATCTGATTTATTTAGGGTAAAAGAGCAAATGTACAACACTGTTTTCACTGTAGAATTCACCTGGGAACTTTGCTGTAATGCACATAGGTTTATTAATATGTACAATTCCATGTAATATAAATAAGGTTTCAACTTTTTGGACAACTATTAAGGATGACCTTACTAATATAACATCAGACCCAAGGGGAGGGGGATCTTGCAAGGCTTTGAGAAACTGTTCACCTTGGCAAGGATGTGCATATGGGTTAAGTTCCAAGGCAAATTGTACAGTGAAAACAGGGTAGTATTTCTACACATCCTATTTTAGCCTAAACAAGTGAGTTTTCAATGGCACAAAACTTTTAAACCCTATTTATTTTATTGTGGTCTCATGCTGAAGTAAAGAAGGCTGCTCACCCGGATGAGCAGATGAGATCAATACATGGATCTCTGTTCATAGCATTCTATGGTAAACAGGTTGGTAATGTTGCCTGGAAGATCTTCGTGGACTGGGGGCTTTCTCTGCCATTAAACCCGCCGTTTACATATCTCTGATATTATCATAATGTCACATCTTAGTGGAACACGAAAAGGCAAAAGAGACTTACAGGTCACACACGCACTCATGTGACACTACAGGTGTCATATATTTAATGCCACTGCAATGGTGCTGATATTTAATAATAGACGCTTTATCTGTGAGGTTTTAGGGTGTACAGATATTACCAGATTCATAATGGTGTGTGTGATTGTATCTGCATTTGCAGTGGCTAATCCAGATTCATTTTCCCTTTCAGAGGTGTCCCCTTTGACCCTCCGGCCTTGCAGCCATCATGAGGGTCTGCAGGACCTGCGGTGGGACTGACATTGATGTTGACCAGTCCAGGGGACATCCAGTCTGCATGGGCTGTGGATCGGCCCTGGAGGACAACATCATCGTCTCCGAGGTCACTTTTTCGTAGAGCTCCAGCGGGAAACTATTGGCTGTGAGCCAGTTTTTGGCTGGAGATTGTGAGAGCACACTTACTTAATTATTTACTCACACCCGCTCGTTGGAAACCTGGTGGTGGCCTGGTGGAACTTGCATTATTTTTTCTTATTCTCATTGCACTCAATGTGTCTTTTAATGGCCACATGCCTAAACATGCTGTGTTCATTCTTAGATATCTGATTCAGAGGATACATGTTGGGAGTAGATGGCGAGATCTCCCTAAATTCTCCCTAAATGCAGGCGCGAGAAGAAAATATAATTTAACCCAACCCACAATTTATTATCCCTCCATGTCAGGTCACTAGTGTGGTTCAAAATTATTTTATTAAGTTTACTTTAGGATGTATTGAAACTAATTATAGGTTTTTCATCTTCTAAATGTAAAAATAAAAAGACAAATAAGTACTACTTTCCGATTATGATCGTCATTGTGAAACACAG
Organism: Denticeps clupeoides; assembly: GCF_900700375.1. Classification (NCBI taxonomy): domain Eukaryota; kingdom Metazoa; phylum Chordata; class Actinopteri; order Clupeiformes; family Denticipitidae; genus Denticeps; species Denticeps clupeoides. The sequence goes on from NC_041707.1 coordinate 17,858,276, forward strand.
CACAGCACATGGTGCATACAACCCAGCAGCCATGACAGGTGCCCGGGGAGCAGTCTGTGGGGATGGGGCTTTGCTCAGTGGCACCTTGGTGTTTCAGGGATTTGAACCTGCAACCTTCTGATTATGAGTCCATTTCTGTATATGCTAGGCCACCACTGCCCCACAAAACATCAACGCAACAAGAGCGAGAATCAAACCCCTAGTGGGCTGGCGATGGGGCAAAAGTCCCGTTTAGTGTTTAATCTGATGCATGGTTGTGATGTATTATTTATATTCCTAGTATACACACATAAAAAGGGCACTCTTTTGTTTAATTTTTTTTCAACTAAAACTATTTGCCTGGTTGCGATGTGTCACGGGAACAGGTTGAGATGCAGAGGTCTTTTTTCCCCAGCAGAGATCGGTGCTCTCGTTTGTAATGCCCCCTTTCCTACCGATGCCAATGCGTTTAATATTCTTTTTCCAAAATATTTCAGTATTTTGTCACTGTGTTTATCTGATCAACACTGTTGCATGTAAATGTCTGTAACGTTTTCTTTGTTTTTCTTGGCTGTTACATTTTGGTCTGGTTCTCGTTTCAGCTGCAGGAAATGCCCCTTCCATGGGTTCTGCTTTCTTTGCGAGGACAGGCAAGGAGTCCCAAGCCCAGACTGTGCAGAATGGTGAGCTAATCATATACCTATTGCAATTTGAAGATGATTGTACTTTTAAAAACCATCTTTTTGGTTTTATTTCCTCTTCTAGGTATACATAGCTGCAGAATGTTAATTTGATGTATGTGTGGGTGGTTTTTGCATTCATTTTCATATACCTGTACAGCATCATCAGTAGCTTATACCATAAATAAAAATAACCTACACCATAAATAGCACCAAAAATGGCTGATTGCTTGCTAATGATTAGTTTGGTGACATTTGTACTGAATTTATGTATGTCCCCTCATCCACATTGACTAATTACAGGTGAGTCCCCTGGGTCAGTGGTGGGTTAAGTATGTGGGTCAGCTGGGTCACAGGTACCAGGAACCTATTTCTCTTACCGCAGATTCAGCCTGAGCTTATTTACTGTACTGTAGAAAGACTTGGATGAAAAGACTGAGATGGGATGTCAAAAGGTGAGTTCATAGACTGCAGGACATGACACACTCACGCACACACACACACACACACACACACACACACACAAGCTGCTCACATTGTGTGTACTGATATTGTCATAAATTCTGCAGTTTCAACCCTAATAACTGTGTTGGTTCTTTTAAAATACATGACATCACTTCCCGCCTCACAGCAGGCTCTTCCTGTGCCAGGCCCAGAGGTCTATTAGCATGTCCTCTGGCGCCACACCTTAAATCTCAGACTCTCCGATCAGAATCATCTGAATCGTTTCCAGTGTCTCGGGTGTCTGAGTCTAAAGAACATCCATTAGGTCGGGGTGGGAGGAGGGGACGACGCACCCATCCTAATCTTACCTCGGGACTGCTGCTCCAATGGACCGAAAGAATGGTGTGGATAACTAGACTGGCGGACAGATGTCATTGTCCCCGAAACCAGTGATTCTGGCACCACCAACCGCGCAGAAAATAGCATGTGGCTGTCGTTTCAAGTTCATTGGATTGAATTCATTTACAATTCCAGCATTTATAAGATGCTCTTATCCAGAGCAAATTACAATCAGTAGTTACAGGGACAGTCCCCCTGGAGACACTCAGGGTTAAGTGTCTTGTTCAGGGACACAATGGTAGTAAGTGGGGTTTGAACCTGTGATTTTTGTGGTCCTCTGGTTCACAGCTGGGTGTGTTTCCTACTAGGCTACTACCACCCCATGTTAAAATAATTCATTCATTTTTATCTCTCAGGATGTTCATCGTTGTACTTGACGCCTGAAAAAAAGTGCAATCCAGTCACATGACTAAAAGTTATCCAGAGCTCCCTGATCGCCACTGAGCAAAGCACTGTCCCCACACACTGCTCCCCGGGCGCCTGTCATGGCGTCTGTCATTTCTGTCTGCCCCCTCATGTATGCCTATCTAGAACAGGCCCTGCCGAGAAGGGATAATGGCTCATTGGGCACAACTTGTACATTTTCACCTAGGGGCGTACTCACTTTTGTTGCAAGCAGTTTGGACATTATAGTCTGTGTGTTAGTTATTTTGAGTGCAGAGCAACTGTATACTTTACATTTACAGCATCACATCTTCAGTGTTGTACCAAGGAAAGATATAATAAAACATTCAAACCGCAAACTTCTGATTACGGGTCCCAGCAACACTGTAACCTCCAGTCATCCTCTTCACTTCAATGAAGAAGTGGGGTTTGTGACAGCGGTCAATCACCAATATGTTTACCTCAGATTTTTTTTACATTCTTATAGTTCAATTCCTCTTCTATATTAGTTACCACAATTAATTACAGCAATACTAGGACAATCTCTGGATGATCTAAAGAGATTTTGTAATGTGCTGCCAAAAATTTTGTCAAATAAGCATTTATTTTTCATGGGGGATTTGTTTAAATTTTATGATCATTTCAATTTAACAATGAGTGCAAAATACAGTGGAGGGTTCTGTATACAGAGACATGCTAAGCTGTAAGTACAGATGAGATGTACACACATTCAGACCTTCTTTCTATATATTCACATAGAGCATTTTCAATTCTGTTTTGGCTGTGCGCTGAGCCTGAATTAACACATTGAATTAATAGATGATCACACTCATATATTTGGGGTGGGACAGAATTGTTCCAATGTTCATAAGAAATCATAGAGCATACAATTCTACAAAACGTCTTTTGTTAATATGCTAAAGTATATGATTGCATTTATCATTATATAAGAATGATCAATTGTGGAAAAAGTACTGAAAAAGTCTCTTTACCCTGCATAATACAGCACTTTTATTCTACGTTTAGGTGGTATAAATGTACAAACTGTGTTCAGACCACCCCATAAAACATTTTAAGCACAGTTGGCCACAGAAGCACCAAATTCTGAATTGTATGGTACAATAAAAAGAGAAAAGAAAACCCAAAGTATCCAAAACTGTGAAAATGTTCAACCACTCCTTATTAACAAGCTTCTTGTTTTTCCTACATCAAAGATTAATATACAGATTAATATACTTGCTGGTCTTAAGCTCATCATTCGTTTGTGACCACATCGTTGTGTCTGTAGGGTGTCATATTAAAAAATACAGTCCTGCTTTATGTTACATAAGGGAACATAATTGCATATTTTCTTTGAATAACTTCTGTTTAAAGAGAAGTAGCACTGTGTCAAGACAATAATATATAAAATATCCATATAACCATGGTTTATCTAAGATGCAAGCAATTTTGTTTATGCATTTGAACAAATGCTGATCAAATATTGATTTATCTCAACCGTGCAACAAATTGTGCAACAATGACAGAAATACAGTCGTGTTCTCCATCTGCAGACTTTTGCTTGTAGGAGATCATTCCTTAGTTTACAGAGTTGGGAGAGACCAACACCCAGTTCTTCTAGCACATGTCCACATATCAACATGAAGATTATGGACACTTTCACTTTTTAGACAGCATTATGTGTGTGATTTACAATTTTAAATAGTACCTTCCTGAACACTTTCTGTTGGGTACTGCTGTATAACAGGTCGTGTGTAAGTGGTACAGTAAGTGCTGGCAGAGGTGATATAAAAATAAGAGTCAGTAAGCGAAGTTGATTTTTGAGAAAATTATCTCATCTTTTACAAACGCTCAGTCAGGTTGTGGTCATAGGGTAAGCAAAACATTAAAACAATGCAACACATTGAAGAACTCAAAGAAGAAAATTATAATGATTTTTATTGCCAACATTCAAAAATTACAATATTTGTAAAAGCTGAAAGCACGTCACTATATCATAACAAAATATGATAAACAAATGAAATAAAAGAAGAAACTGTGACTGCTGCTATATAAAGGACAGAAAAAAGGGGAAACCCACCAACACTCTAGAGTGAACTTATCTTCCAAACATCAAAGTCCAAAAGAAGACAATAAAGTCATAACGGTGGCTCTGAAAGAGCTTTTTACAAGACATATAGCAGCAGTAGCCCACCACACCAAGAAAAGATCTGCTGATGTGTAGCAGACTGCTATGAGCAGGAGGAAGTGGAGAAGGAAGAGTAGAACTGCATTTGTCACAAACCTGACCCCCCAATCAACATTTTCATTAAGACAAATAATCACCATATTAATTCATTAAAAGTAAAGTGATCATGGGTGGCACGACTGAGGGCTGATGGGAGAAGGAAGCACACAGATGGTACATCTGGGAAAGGGGAGTCATTTAGTAACACAAAATAAAGAACGGCACAACGGATGAAAACGGATGGATCAGGACTGCATAATCTGCCGCATGGACATCTGCTGTGATGGACCCGTGGCCCTGGGACATCATACTACCCTCCTCTCAAGGGTGCAGCTCTGATGGCAGCGACAACCACAGGGCTCCGGGACTGCTGTAGTTGGTGGTCCTCCCTGGCACTGAAGGACCCGGAACCTCCGGATGCTGTCCTGTCATGTGACATAGCAGCATCAACAGGGAGGCTTCACAGCAGGATGCAGAGGTCCTCGCCCGACATCTCAAACATGGCGGGGGGTGCGTCCTCCATGCCCACACCGATTCCTCGCCACTGTAATTGGCCTCCTCGTCGCTCTGCCAACTCACCTGCAGATCGTTCCACTTCCAGGAGAGCCAAAACAAAGGAAACAGGATACAAATGGAAACTAACTCACAGGCGTGAGGCACTAGGCCAGGAACATAAACAAACACAATGTCCACATTAATGCAGCAATGATGTCTGCATGCTGCTTCACAGGTTTTATGGAGTCCCGATACATTGGTGTCAGCTGGGATGGATCAGGACTCCATAAAAAGCTGTGACGGCCCCATGGCCCCGGTACGTCACAATGGGAGCTCATATATAATCCAGTGATTGCTCTGTAAAAGACAAATCACAAATTCCTGTTCATGAAGAGCATTTTTATATTACATGTATTATATTATTTACAGTAATGTATTTTATGTCATATAATATGATGTCATTATATAATAAAGAACAGACAAGAGACAGACAAACAGACAGATAAAAATGAAAAACAACAATGTTTAGGGCAAACCAATTATTCAACCCAGGCCAGGATTCGAACCCGGTATTTCCACCACGAAGGTGAATGTGTTACCAATACACCACCAGGGTTTTTGGTTTGGTTTGCCAATTCATACTGGTTCACAGAACAACCAGTAGATTGACTAAATTTAGCTGCCAATTTAAACTAATTATAACTCAATTTTGGCTTGGAAAGCAGTGAAAGTTTAAAAAACGATAGGATAAAAGGATTAAGAGGGAAGAGTGGAATTGTTTTAGAATAAGTTAATTTTGTGGAATGGGTAAAATTGCAAAAAGAGTAGAGGAAAGAACATAAAGAGTGTAATGTTAATGCTAAAATTAAAAAATGCTAACTGGGCCTGGCCCATGAAATCAGATGAGGTTTGGAGCATGTTCAAAAATTAAACATGTTACGGAGGATGAATAGCAGAGATGGAAAGAAAAAAGGAGGAGCGGAGAAGAAGGAATTAAGAGAAAGAGGTTAAATGTGGTTGAATTGGTTAAACTGGTGAATAGTTGAAATATGTGGTGGTTGAAATGCTGAAAGTGTTATCATTGTTGCTCTGTAAAATGGAATAATAATAATAAGAAGAAGAAGAAGAAGAAATTGAAGAAGATTTTGGGTTTTCCAAGCCTAAATTGGAAATAATGTTTTGAATGTACTGAGTGTGGGAAACCGGAGTACCCGGAGAAAAACCCACGTGAACACGGGCAGTGTGCGCAAACTCCACACAGAAAGAACCCGGGCCAGGACTAGAACCCAGTTTCTTCCTATAAGGCAGCAGCTCCAAGCACTGTACTACCGTGTCACTAGAACAGAACACGTAAACACACAGACATCATATCAATTATATCACATATTACTAAATAACTATTACAAACCTAGCTTACCTCTCACCAAATTTAAGGGTAGTGTCAGTGGTAAGCCAGTACGCTGCAGATCCTGGACGCCTCTTCTTGCTGTCGCTGGGCCTCTCTCTTCATGTCTTCTCGCTCTGATATGATGCTGGACGATGTGAGGCGAGAAGGCGGTTGCCTCCCAGATGAAAAGCACACAGCACTTGGTGGATTCGACTTTTCCATCTTTGTGCTGAAGAGACAGACCAGGGGGTAACTTAATAACTATTATAAGCTAACTTACTACATATAACTAAATAACTATAACTACCTCACTTGCTACATACTACTTACTAACTATTACAACCTATCTTACTATATCTAACTTAATAACTATTACAACCTAACTTAATGCATTTTACTAAACAACTATTACAAACCTAAATTACTACATATTACCTAACTTACCTCTCACTTACTTCCCCATTAATTAGGCCAAACGTAAGGGTAGTGCCAGCGGTCAGCTGGTACGCTGCAGTCTATCCCATTACGAGTGATCCTGGACGCCTCTTCTCGCTGCTGCTGAGCTTCTCTCTTCATGTCTTCTCGCTCCTCCCAGATGAAAAGCACACAGCACTGGGTGGATTTGTCTTTTCCATCTGATTAACAGTAACATGTAAGACAAGATAACTTAATGACAATCAGGCTTAATGACAAAAAATGACTTAAAAAATGATTGGTATCATTAATTTGTTCAAGAAAACACCACAAAACACATGTGAAGTTTTACCCTCAGTCGGCTCGTCCATGTCCGAGCGCCCAGTAGATACACAGCAGCAGGACGCTGAACTGGGTCTGGACCGATCGTTGTCCTCTTGCTGCTGTTGATTCCTTCATGTCCTGGTTCTCCTTGCTGCAGAACTGGGTGGAATCAGCTTTTCCATCCGACTGCTGTAGAGACAGACCGGGGGGTAACTTAATAACTATTATTACCTAACTTACTACATATAACTAACTAACTATTACTTCCTAACTTACTACATACTATTATTACATATAGCTTAATAACTATTATGGCCTAACTTACTACATATCTCCTAACTTACCTCTCACTTCCTTCCCCATTAATTAGGCCAAACGTAAGGGTAGTGCCAGCGGTCAGCCAGTACGCTGCAGTCTATCCCATTACGAGTGATCCTGGCCGCCTCTTCTCGCTGCTGCTGAGCTTCTCTCTTCTTGTCTTCTCGCTCTGATATCGTGCTGGACGACAGGAGGCGAGAAGGTGGTTTCCTCCCAGATGGAAAGCACACAGGTGGATTCGGCTTTTCCATCTGTGTGCTGAAGAGACGGACCAGCTTGTCCCGGGGCAGCTGGGTCCAGGTGGTGGTGGGGTCTGGCTGCGTCCCGGTGGCCTTCATGCCTGCCTCTGGTGAACTGGTCACAGCGGTGACAGGCAGAGGCAGCATGGTGGATGTTCCAGGCTGGGGTCTTCTGTAAGGACAGCTCGTCTTGTCTCTGCCTGACAAGGTGCCTGGACTGGTCCTCCTGGCTGCAGTGTAGGGGAGAGGCGGCTTGGCTGCGGTGCCTGTCAGGGGCAGCTTCGTCATCCCGGCCTTGGGGTGTCGCTGGGGCTTCCTGGCTGCAGGGTGTCGTTCCAACTTCTTCGCCCTTTTTGATGGTTGGGGCATTGGCTCAATCAAAATAGCCAAACCTTCAACAGAGACAAGATTTACCACGAGTGTAAAATCTACCAACAGTAACGTGTAAGACTTAACAAGATAACTGGGAATTATGCGCTTGTTAAAATTGTCGTTTACTTTAAATCTGAGCTGATTCTGAAATCTTTACATTAATTATAATGCATGTTGGGATGGAAAACACTGATTCTTGAAACTTTAGCAAAAACATGTCCTACTAAGAAAAGTGGCCATTATGTTAGAAATTAAAAACATTTTCATGAATAAAAATAATCAGGGTGTCTTTTGCACATTTGTGAGGCTTCTTTTCTAGGTGTACTAAAAAAAATTATTAATTTAAATTATTATATGCTGGCCACTGCTGACAAAATCAATTGGCCTTCGATAGGAGATAACAATCTTCTCAAACCCACATTATCGTCACCACCGTCAGATATTTATAAAAAGCAATAAAATCAGGCAACTACAAAGTCAACTACATTCCTGAGGACCCATTTTCAAACATTCAGCTCTAGAGCAGGGTTCCTGTAAGGTCGCTTTTTCTCTTAAACTTGTTCATAATTTTGGACACAGCTACTTTCACCACCATAACATGTCAACACTGTCTGTTTTTAAAAAATATATATTAGATTAGATAATGACATTAATGTATACTGATAAAGAAGAGGTCTGAAGTAGCAAAAGAAGGCAAACTATATTTATAATGTGAAAAACTTATGCATATCATGTGAAAGACTAGGTTTTTGTCCCCAGTGTCAGTCGTCACCACTGTCAGGTTTGGTGGTGGTGGCAAAAATCTCCAAAATTTGACAGTGGTGACAAAAATCTCCAAATGGTCCTCAGCAGAGTATAGAATACTCTCACTAGAATATAACTGTTGATCACAATATTTAAAAAAAAAATCATTAATTAAAACACCACAAAAACATGTGAAGTTTTACCCTCAGTCGGTTTCGTCCAGGTCCGAGCGCCCAGTAGATACGCAGCAGCAGGACGCTTAACTGGGTCTGGGCCGACCGCTGTCCTCTTGCTGCTGTTGGTTCCTGGATGTCCCGGTCCTCCTCGCTGCTCCCTCGTGATCCTGGCCGCCTCTTCTAGCTGCTGCTGAGCTTCTCTCTTCATGTCCTCTCGCTCTGCTATCATGCTGGTCGACATGAGGCGAGAAGGCGGTTTCCTCCCAGATGGAAAGCACACAGGTGGATTCGGCTTTTCCATCTGAGCACTGAAGAGACGGACCAGCTTGTCCCGGGGCAGCTGGGTCCAGGTGGTGGTCGGGTCTGGCTGAGTCCCGGTGGCCTTCATGCCTGCCTCTGGTGAACTGGTCACAGCGGTGACAGGCAGAGGCAGCACGGTGGATGTTCCAGGCTGGGGTCTTCTGTAAGGACAGCTCGTCTGGTTCCTCCTGGACAAGCTGTCTGGTCTGGTCCTCTTGGCTGCAGTGTAGGGGAGAGGCGGCTTGGCTACAGTACCCCTCAGGGGCAACTTGGTCAACGCGTTGACCTGTGACGTTCCGGCCTTGGGGTATCGCTGGGGCTTCCTGGCTGCAGGGTATTGCTGCACCTTCTTTGCCCTTTTTGCTGGTAGGGGCATTGGCTCAATCAAAATAGCCAAACCTTCAACAGAGACAATAACAAGATTTACCACGAGTGTAAAATCTACAACAATAACATGTAAGACTTAGTTAACAAGACAACTGGGAATTATTTGCTTGTTTACTTTAAAACTGTGCTGATTCTGAAATCTTCACAATCACCTCACTTTCACAAAACTCAACTGAAAGGGATCAGTGGTTTTTATCATTAATCAAGAAAACACAAAAAACATGCGAAGTTTTACCCTCAGTTGGTTTAGTCCAGGCCCGAGCACCCAGTAGATACGCAGCCGCGCACCGCTGAACTGGGTCTGGGCCGACTGTCGTCTTCCTGCTGCTGTCGATTCCTGGATGTCCTGGTCCTCCTCGCTGCTCTGTCATGGTCTCCATCCGGATGAATATCGTAATCTGCTAACTTTGATCAGCTTCTATCTCTGTTTAAATTAAAACACAAACACGATGACGTCACTGACCGGAGCACGTTGCTTTTTTAAGTTCTTTAGTCACCACGTGATTTGTAGTGAGATTACATCTAGAAACCCTGAATTCACCTTCCTGAGCAGTAAAAGTACACAGGCAAACACAGCAAACGACAGCCACACAACCAGACTGCGAAATGATTTTATTTCATGTACTACTCGCTCACTACACCAAGTAACTTCTCCCCGTTTTTCAAAATTGTGAAGGTGAAGCTGCCAAATATGCAAATTAACCGCGAATTAGCAGAAATACATAAATAAACGAGGATATCTGTGTGAATAGTTGTCTGAGAGTCTGTTGCTGCGAGTATAAACATATTCGCTCTGGAAAGAGCAGCTAAACCGATGTCGGCTGGATAAACGGGGACTATTTTAATTAGTAAAACATGGCGCACTGAAGGGTTAGAGGTCACAAACCAGCCGGTCCACGCAAAAATAACATTTTAACATTGTACTCCCTACTCACCAAAAACGATGTCGCTCCTCTCGGTCGCTTTACAGCTCTGAGAATCAACAAACTCCGTTTCCATGACAACGACGTTCTCGTCCGACGCGACGTGCGGCGCAGCGCGATTCTAACATTAAACACGGAGGCGCTTATAAAACGCGACGGCGATTTTAAATAAAGCAAATAAGGATTTTATGTTAATTTGGTAATTTGATCAAGCTTCATTAAAGGAGTAATAAGAAGTAATACATGCAGTTAAATACTAAAACCAGTAATATTTAAACTTGTAAAGTCCAGTTTTTAGAACAACTCAGTCGCCCAGTAATTGCTAGACAGGGTAGAAGCTATTTCGACTCGTGCACGCAGTGTTTCCTTCATAATGACATTTATTTTGATCAGGAAAATGTGAGGCCACCTCAATCACTTCGGCCTTTACAGGTGAGCTCACCGATGGAACTATTTTACCTGCTCATGCCACTCTTAAGTATTTAACCCTTTTTATTCCCCCTCCTCACCTATTCCTGAATTATGGTGCGCTCTGAAAGCCGCTGTTTTGTCCGGTTTGCGCGTCTGAAGTGACAGCGTTAACCACGCCCACTTGTCGCGCTGAACCCCGCGACAAGAAGTGGGGTGTTTCACTGTATTACGTGACATTACACCGTAATGTGTGACTCTAGTGGCGCTGTGTCATGATGCGATTTTAAGTGACGCTGGGACAGGGGATAAATGCTGTAAATGTAAAATGGCGCCAGCGTTTTTATAGGAGGGAAGTCGTGCTTTTAAAGTATACTGGCGACGATAAAGTTTTGTTTTGTGCTCAGAATGTACTCATATTTCGGGAAATATATCACCTGAACGTATAATGTGAGCTGAGCGCGGTGACTCCTTGCTGGTTTATGAATATTAACCTGTGATATTCCAGTCATAATTGCTCATATCGAAATGATGGGCTATTTTTCATGTGATGAAATATGACATAAACATTGTTTTGTGTTTATTTAATGCTTGAGTAATATTAAATATGAATGGAGGATGAATGCCTCTGGGAAAATAAATATAACTGAACAGAAAAATCTTCTGCCTCTTTTTTTATTTGTAGCTGTGGCACATATCACTGTCGGTAGGGACGCACACAGGAACCCCCACAACTAGTCTCCTTAACCCCGTCTCCAGCCTGGCTCCTTGCTGCAGCGTGCACATCACCACGGTGACCAGATGCTTGCTACTGCTTCCCACCTGTTGCCGGTGCGTGGCGTTGCCTGCTACTGAACTCTTTCACATACCTGCCCTGCTGCATGAGCATCAACATGGCAAACAGAAGTTGTTCCAGATCACCTCTGCCCCTGCCCTGTTTCCATGAAGCGCTGCCTACATGTATTTTCACCCCACAGTCTGCTTCCAGCTCCAGCCCCATGTCAGTGAATGCACCCCCTGGATCGGCCTTGACAGTATGAACGAACAATCAGTAAATATATTATTTTTAAAAAATCATGAAATAAGTAAAAAATGAACAAACAACATGTTATTCTCTGCTGTGGAATAAAAGGTGTATGTTGCATTTTTGCACATAACTTTGGGTATTCCTGTGAACCCAGGAACCCTGCACCTTCCCTTTTTTATTATTACATTATTGGCCAGTGTGAAGTATTGGTCATGTGGACATCTTGGTTTGGAATGGGAGCCGTGGGCCTTGTTTCCTCCTCATCTCCACCACTGGTTCATACTTTCTTCCTGGCACTTTGAATTTCACAATCTGGTGGAGGGATGTATAGCCATGCAGAATGTAGTAGAGAGCCATCTGAGTGACGTGTTCCCTGGTGTCCAAGAGGAACTTCTACTGTCATCTTCATTATCACTGATATCTGTTTCAGAAACATAAAGTTTGAGTCAGTAAAATTGCAACCAGAATAAAAACAGCTTGATATTACACATCAAATTTGATATAAAAAATGTGTATTGAGGATAGAGATACACTTCTGGTATTAGTTTGGTGAACACTTCTACAGAAACCCATCAGTTGTGTAAAATCTGTGTACAGTAAATCTGTCAAAAGGAATGCATGTGCTTTTTAATGCATAAAAGTCTTTAAATTTGCATAATTTGACTTCAGATTGTAAATCTGGAAGCTGAATTTTACCAGCCCATGATGATGGTGTACGGTGATTTCCACTCTAAATGATGTACAAACTACAGATCCCATAATGCAGTGCACACTTTGCTGAGAAACGGAGTGCCCGGCGCACTGAGTTCGCCTAGGATCTGAAGTTTGTGTGTTATTAGCGCTTCGTATCTCTGGGCCTTAATAATGAATATTTAAAGTGATCTCTCGGACCACGATTTTGACACCCCTGCCTTAAAGAATCCTAATATATTAAAATGACCAATAAAGACCAATTTGGTCAAATTAAATAGAAATTAATAATAGATAGAATCGTGAAGAGCATTACAAATTCATGGCAACGTAGATGCCTAGCATTTGGATATTTAGCATTTTCTTTACAGTCAGCAGTAGATTCATTTTTTGGACATTTCAGAATTTGTATAATTTTCTACAAAGATCACATCCAAATTCATGTATTTGTTCTTTTTTATCTGATTTTTTTACTGTGGATTATGAGACTTATTGTTCCTGTTGTCATGTGAATGTTTATTTTTTTATTTTTTAAATTTAAATGTTATGTTTTTATGTTTTAAAATCCTTATTTTTGGGGATTCAGACTCTGTACCGAAGGTTCTGGAAAGAGTTTGATTGTGTGACTCATGAGACGTTATTTTATACGTTACAATACAGTGGGGTCCCCAACTCCTTAATTAAGATTATATCCTTTTGATTCACTCATCAGTCTACGTATGTTAAATGGGGTAACTGTGTGTCCGTCCCTTTTGATGTTTGTCATGTGGTTAGTAAAGGAAGTGTTCTGTCATCTCTTCTTTTTAATGTATACATGGATGTATACATTAATACATTAATACAATGTATACATAATGTATACATTAATGTATACATGGAAAGTTATGTTAACAAAAGGCTTCTCTATCAATTTACGAACCAAAACAATAAAAATCACTTCTCAAATTTGCCAGTTTATGTATTCTGTATTTTGTATGACACCTTGCCTTCCAGATGTTCATTCATTTAGGAGCTCTACCCAGACCTATTGACGCATTTGCTCCCAAAAAAATTTCCCATGCAGTATGGTGTTCCGGCTGGTCTCTTCCCAGTGAAATTCAGCTCTCGTTTCGGTCTCTGACTCTCTTGAGCTGCCACCATCTGGCACTCAGATTCCTGTTAAGCAACTCTGCAAAACCCACAAGGTTGTAGGAGGTATCCGGCTTTGCAGTGCAGGCATGTCTGGCAAAGGTTGCCATGAGGTCTGAAGAGAGCTTGGCCAGGAGCTGCTGTACATGCGAAGAACTGCCCAACTCTGCAGCTACCTGATTAGTGTCCAGAGACTGGAGCAGGCCTACTAAGACCCGACACCAGAGCGCACCGGAGGTCACTTAAGAATTGTGCTTATTTCTCTCAATACTAAGTGGTGGGGCTGCCCATATCTTTGCTGAAGGGCTGTCAGAGCATGTTTGTATGGAAGTGGGCTATTCTCAGATTCATGATGAAGTTATGCAGAGCCATTTTCAACATAGCAAACTCTAAAGGATCATCATGAACAAAATTAGGAAATGAAGGGTCTTCTATACATCGTCAGTATGTTCTTGGGGTGACTGGGAACTAACCGAAGGAAGATCTACATGCTGGGAACATAAAACATCAGGTACCTGATTACAGGCCTGAGTGGGAACCTGCATTACTGTGCTTCTAGTTAGAACTCCACCTGGTGGTCATGGATGGGATTGGATGACACGCTATAACATGGACGTTATGACAGAAATACGTGTCTGCAGTAGCTGTTGCTGCTGTACTGGGTTAACATACGCTGGGGGCTGTACAGAGTGTAGCAGAGTTGCATCTGAAACAGGCAGAATACTAATGGCTATCCGGACATGAAAAGGTGAAGCGAGGTGTTACCTGGGAGGAGGAAGAGCAGGCAGATAGGTCCATGGCACTGATGGCTGCTGACAAGAGACTGACACTGATTCAAAAATCATTGATTATTATAAAACCCTTTCAATAATCTTAGTACAGCACTGAATGAAGAAACAAAATTGGCCTTCATGACACAACAGATGTGGGTTTGAATACATCATTATTTCAATGTTTGTCCATAACTATTTATTATCTTCCCAGTAATTTTTCTATACTTTTAATCGAAAAACAAGTAAATTACTGAATGATCCACAAAGTTTGAACTGTAGTGTAAAAAAACAGAACACTTTTACCTGTATGTTGTGTCGTCCGCGGTGGACCCTGGCCCACTCCACGGGGGGTGGAATTAAAGCTCATTTTATTCACATGAATACTACATTAAACCCCACTGAAGATGAAGGTTAACTCCATCTGCATCGATGCAGCAAAGCATCTCATTTTCATTTTTCTTTTCTACAGTTAAAAGCCGGCAGTGTAATCTGACACTGAAATAATCTCCCCACAGTCTCACGTCTCTGTCTCAGTACTTGTTCATCTCAGTTTCGGGATGGGAACTAATGTGATAATTACAAGGGTGTTAAAATATAACTAGTTTAACAGATTCAAACCTAAAATGGGAAATGAGTGTGTGTGTGTGTGTGTGTTCTGGCACTCCAAGTTATTGTTCAGTTCATAAATCCTGGCAGATTAAAATAAACTCATCGGGCAGCAAGGTTGGAAGCATCTCCCAATTTCCTTTTTAAAAATGCGCTGCCTTTCCAAAATCTGGTGGTTTGCGCAACACTGGAAGGAAACGGGACCATCTGTGACCCCCTGTATAAATGTACATTCAGAAACAGTTACTACAACTAACAACGTTCTATAGTTCATGTAATACCAACAGAACTAACGTACTGATTTACTAAACTAGTTAACATTCCAAATTAAATAACTCAAAGCTGCATTACCATAGAGCAGTGGTCTCAAACTCCACTTTAGAAGTTATTTTAAACGGTGTAATTCACATAAAACCTTTTTTTGTATATTTGTATGCATCTTTACTGTGTAACAGCATTCACTGCCTCCAACGTGCAATAACTCCCCCAAATTCTACCTATAAAGAATAAAGAAATATTAATGAAGGGGACAACATCACTCACTCAGAGGTGCAAAGTTGGGGTGATGACTCGCAGCTTGGCGTAGATGGAACTCGCCTCCTTTCCTTTCTGGCTCTTTGTTTCTCTCCTGTCTGGTTTCGCCAGGCGCCGCACTGCTTGTAGTGTCATTTTTTTTATTTGCTGAGTTAAAACTGTCTAGAACGCCACGGACACCGTCGCCATCATCCTCACGTCTCCGCCGCAGTCAGTGCCAGAATCAGAATCAGAGTTTTCACGACTCTGCCGTAAAGCGCCAAAAAGACGCGCCCCGTTCGGAGAGAGAAATCCTGCCCGTAAACTTTGTAAAAGCTGTGACGCACGAACTCCCACATTCTCATCCTTTTTTACAAATAGCCTAATAAAAACATTTCATTAGGCGCACTTTAAAATGAGCCCTTAAGGTACACGTGCCAAACTCGCTATTAATATAACTCGGCGATATGAAGCGCTGATTGCACACAAACTACAGATCCCAAAATGCCGTGCGCACGTTGCTGAGCGCCTTACGCATTATTTGAATCGTTACATGCTGCAATACACGGATTTCGCCTGTATAGTTCAGCTCGACAAAAAGTCAGGAAAATAAAGCTCTACATCTGGGGTATTCAACTAAATTTAAAGAGGATCAGTTAGAAAATATTTCTAGAAACAAAGGTCCAAAAGATTATAACTGTTTAGTGTGAATAGTGTCCTATTCATTTTTCATTTAATCAACATTTGATGTAATTAATACCTAAAAAGTCTAATCAAATTAATTCAGAACAATTAAAAAACATTGACAATATTTATTGTCACATTACACAGAACTGAACATAAATGTATGACTGCTGATATGCATGTTTTATAGTTTACTAAAAAAGAGTAGGGCTGCATTTCATAATAAAAGGAAATTGTGCATAAAAATTGTGCATTTTTAAATAAAGTTCTGAACTTCAAAAAAATAAAGGGAGAATTTCCCCTTTTCTGACTCAGCAGACTTTTAAAGAAAATAAACCAACAAATTTTAACAGTTAAACAATTTTAGACGCTCACTTTGTTCCCCTGTTATATTCCCCTGCTTTTTTGTTCAGTGAGAGAATTGATCTCTAGCTTGTCCTGCCAGGATTTTAAACCTGGGCTTGAATGGAGTCAGGGCCATTCTCATACACATGTGGAGGTGCTCGATCGAGAGCCTGGAATGATATTTAGTTTTAATTATGTTCATTGTTGAGAAAGCTGTCTTGCAGTGGCGTGTGGAGCCAATCATGGTCAATATGTACAAGGCTACTTTGCTCAGACCAGGGAAAGTTGTCATAATAACCATTTGAAGCCAGAAAGTGGAAGGGTCAGTTCTTATAAACTGCTCTTTCAGGGCCACATCTTCTTGGAGATCGAGCAATTCTATCTGGAGAGGATCCAGCATTTGCCCATTCAAAGTGCTGTGTGACTTCCTTTGAGAACCCTCTGACAGCAGTGATGAGAAATGGATTCTGAAGGAATGTTGTGAGTTGCTGTCCAAAGCTGAAGCTGTAAAAACGGCTGCTGAAGTTCACAATCAGCTTATCAATAAAGCCAACGAAAGAAACAGCATCTCGTCGTCCCTGAACCTGTTCCTGCACTGCTGGGAAGTGCGTGAAGTCTCTATGCAAGTCTTCCATGAAGACGTTTCCTCTGAAAGGAGCAGACAGATGTCATCAAGTCACAAATTGAATTGTCCTTTCCCTGTAGCCTCAAATTCAGATCATTCAAATGTGAAGCGATATCAACCAAAAAGGTCACATTGTCCATCTGTTTCTCATTTTGTAAAAAGAGAGAAAACTCTTTTGCCTTCTGACTTCTTAGTTCTACCAAAAAAGATGCTGCTTCCCTCCTAATGGACCACAAGCGTGCTAACACCCTGCCTTTCCTGAGCTGTTTCGCATTATCGTGCAGCAAAAGATCATCAGCATCGACTTCTCTGAGGAATTCTCGATGCAATGCTGGTAGGAAGAAGATGCCCTGAGAAAAATGATCATTTGCCTCATTGTATTCATCACCTCAGCATGCTCGTCTGACAGGGAGACACTGAGGACAGATTGGTGAATGATGCAATGGTAAGATGTGAATTCAGGATTGTCTTATTTCAGTCTCGCTACAGCTCCTTTCTCTCTCCCTATCATAGCAGGGGCTCCATCTGCAGTTATTAAAATCACTTTTTTGGCTCTAGTCCTCTCTCTGTTAACAGCTCCTTAATGTCCATGTAGATGTCTTCTGGTCTGAAGTGAGATGAGCCCTAAAAGATCTTCACAGAATTCTGTGGTCTGTGTTAATACCAGACGGACTAACAGTTGAGTATCGTCACACAAGTCAGTGGACTCATCCACAGATAAACCTTCACATGGTGCTGTACACTGGGGCAGTGGTGGCCAAGCACTGAGGTGCCACTGAGCAAAGCACCGTCCCCACACACTGCTCCCCGGGTGCCTGTCATGGCTGCCCACTGCTCACTCAAGGTGATGGGTTAAATGCAGAGGACAAATTTGTGTGCACTTCACTTTCTTTCTTCTTCTTTACACATGGCTTCATCTAGCTGGTTTAGCACATCCTGAGACAGTATTTCCCTTTTCTTTGTGGCAGAAGATGCTAACAACGGTATCTGCTTTATTTTATCTCAAAGCTCTTGTTTTCCATCAAGTAACGTTACTGACAACCTCTCAATCAGTAAATGGCTTTTTTGTGTTGACCCAAAATCCAAGCAGCTCTGAGGGAACACACATGAGCACATTGTTGGGCAGTGAATGTGTGACTCGGGATCCCTTTGGGCTGGTCGTATTGGATTCTGAGACTGCTTATTTTTAGTGATATTACCTCACATTTTATTGGGAATGTTTCCATTATGTCTCATAATGCCGTTTCACATTGGCACTTTTAGTAAGAGCCACGTTTTCTGAACAAATGAGGCTCGTAAGAATACATTTATTTATCATGAACATGGACATTTCTATGCAATATAAAAAGGGTTTAAAAGTTTTAAGCCACTAAAATCTGATTTATTTACTTTTAAACCCTATTTATTTTATTGTGGTCTCATGCTGAAGTAAAGAAGGCTGCATATCCGGATGAGCAGATGAGATCAATCAGAATACATGGATCTCCGTTCATAGCGTTCTATGGTAAACAGGTTGGTAATGTTGCCTGGAAGATCTTCGTGGACTGGGGGCTTTCTCTGCCATTAAACCCGTCGTTTACATATCTCTGATATTATCATAATGTCACATCTTAGTGGAACATGTAAAGGCAAAGGAGATTTACAGGTCACACACGCACTCATGTGACACTACAGGTGTCATATATTTAATACCACTGCAATGGTGCTGATATTTAATAATAGACACTTTATCTGTGAGGTTTTAGGGTGTACAGATATTACCAGATTCATAATGGTGTGTGTGTTTGTAGCTGCATTTGCAGTGGCTAATCCAGATTCGTTTTCCCTTTCAGAGGTGTCCCCTTTGACCCTCCGGCCTTGCAGCCATCATGAGGGTCTGCAGGACCTGCGGTGGGACCGACATTGATGTTGACCAGTCCAAGGGAGATGCAGTCTGCATGGGCTGTGGATCGGCCCTGGAGGACAACATCATCGTCTCCGAGGTCACTTTTTCGTAGAGCTCCAGCGGGAAACTATCGGCTGTGGGCCAGTTTGTGGCCGCAGGCACGAGAAGGAAATATAATTAAACCCAACCCACAATTTATTATCCCTCCATGTCAGGTCACTAGTGTGGTTCAAAATTATTTCATTAAAAGACTTTTACTAGATCTTGTAAGCACACTTACTGCTGGTCTAGCTGTTCTCAATAAAGGTTTTTGGATTGCCCTTTGTAGGGCAATAAAGCATTCTTTTTTTATGTTTTTTTATTGATAATATTAGTCATTGAAAAACGTACTATTTTTTCATAAGATGACACCGTGTGCATATAAATTGTATATACATTTTTAAAGGATGTAGTGAAACTATAATTATAGGTTTTTCATCTTCTAAATGTAAAAATAAAAAGACAAATAAGTGCTACTTTCTGTTTAAGGCCACCACTTCCTCAGTATGAAAGTGAAGTGATCGTCATTGTGAAACACAGCACAGCACATGGTGCATACAACCCAGCAGCCCTGACAGGCGCCCGTGGAGCAGTAAGTGAGGACGAGGCTTTGCTCAGTGGCACCTCAGTGGCACCTTGGTGTTTTAGGGATTGAATCTGCAACCTTCTGATTATGAGTCCATTTCTGTATCTGCTAGGCCACCACTGCCCCACAAAACATCAACGCAACAAGAGCGAGAATCAAACCCCTAGTGGGCTGGCGATGGGGCAAAAAGTCCAGTTCAGTGTTTAATCTGATGCATGGTTGTGATGTATTATTTATATTCCTAGTATACACACATAAAAAGGGCACTCATTTGTCTTTATTTTTTTCAACTAAAACTATTTGCCTGGTTGCGATGTGTCACGGGAACAGGTTGAGCTGCAGAGGTCTTTTTTCCCCAGCAGAGGGCGGTGCTCTATCGTTTAATGCCCCCTTTCCTACCAATACCTGAAGCGTTTAATATTCTTTTTCCAAAATATTTCAGTATTTTGTCACTGTGTTTATCTGATCAACACTGTTGCATGTAAATGTCTGTAAATTTGCTTTGTTTTTCTTGGCTGTTACATTTTGGTCTGGTTCTCGTTTCAGCTGCAGGAAATGCCCCTTCCATGGGTTCTGCTTTCTTTGCGGGGACAGGCAAGGAGTCCCAAGCCCAGACTGTGCAGAATGGTGATTAGTTTGGTGTCATTCGTACTGAATTTTTTTATGTCCCCCTCATCCACATTGACTAATTACAGGTGAGTCCCCTGGGTCAGTGGTGGGTTAAGTATGTGGGTCAGCTGGGTCACAGGTACCAGGAACCTATTTCTCTTACCGCAGATTCAGCCTGAGCTTATTTACTGTACTGTAGAAAGACTTGGATGAAAAGACTGATTAATACGTCTGTCCATGGCGCTGATGTGAGATGGGATGTCAAAGGGTGAGTTCATAGACTGCAGGGCATGACACACTCATACACACACACACACACACACACACACACACACACACACACACACACACAAGCTGCTCACATTGTATGTACTGATATTATGATAAATTCTGCAGATTCAACCCTAATAACGGAAAGTGAAAGTGAAGTGATTGTCACACGTGATACACAGCAGCACAGCACACGGTGCACACAGTGAAATTTGTCCTCTGCATTTAACCCATCACCCTGAGTGAGCAGTGGGCAGCCATGACAGGCGCCCGGGGAGCAGTGTGTGCGGACGGTGCTTTGCTCAGTGGCACCTCAGTGGTACCTTGGCTGATCGGGATTCAAACCAGCAACCTTCTGATTACGGGGCCGCTTCCTTAACCACTAGGCCACCACTGCCCCAAAAAATGTCCATTGCATTGGCCGGGAATCGAACCCAGGTCCACTACTTGGGAAGCAGCTATGCTCACCACTATACCACCAATGCACTGCGTTGGTTCTTTTAAAATACCACAGATTCTGCATAAGATGAGCACCAAGTGGCTTTCTTTTGTACCTACAGCTTGTGAAATCTCCTGCTGACCAAATCTCAAACTCCACTAAATCTGTTTTTACTGCCTGCCTGAAATTACAATTAAAACAGTGATTTGTTTAGCAGCTGTTGCTAAGTGACTGACTGACTGGTCTCCAGTAACAGCCTCTGTTAGCAGAGCCCTTTAATTATGGGCTGAAGTGATCCTTAAATTCACAGTTCTCATGGACGTGCATCCTGATCTTCATGATGTTCAGTTATCTGCGTTCTTTCCCCAGATCTTTCAGATGGGTCACCCCTGGAGGCATGACATCACTTCCTGCCTCACAGCAGGCACTTCCTGTGCCAGGCCCAGAGGTCTATTAGCATGTCATCTGGCGCCACACCTTAAATCTCAGAATCAGAATCGTCTGAATCGTTTCCAGTGTCTCGGGTGTCTGAGTCTAAAGAACATCCATGAGGTCGGGGTGGGAGGAGGGGACGACGCACACATCCTAATCTTGCCTCGGGACTGCTGCTCCAATGGACTGAAAGGATGGTGTGGATAACTAGATAACTAGTAAGTGGGGTTTGAACCTGTGATTTTTGTGGTCTTCTGGTTCACAGCTGGGTGTGTTACCTACTAGGCTACTACCACCCCATGTTAAAATAATTCATTCATTTTTATCTCTCAGGATGTTCATCTTTGTACTTGATGCCTGAAAAAAGTGCAATCCAGTTACCTGACTTAAACAGTTATCCAAAGCTCCCTGATCGCCACCCCACCCATTTCCCACCTCTGTTGCCACCATGCCACTGGGGGCAGTGGTGGCCTAGTGGTCCCAGCAACACTGTAACCTCCAGTCATCCTCCTCACTTCAATGAGGAAGTGAGGTTTGTGACAGCTGTCAATCACCAATATGTTTTCCTCAGATTTTTTTTTACATTATTATAGTTCAATTCCTCTTCTACATTAGTTACCGCAATTAATTAGCGCAATAATCGGACAATCTCTGGATGTGTGTTGCTCACTTATGCAATGGTGGTAGGAGGAGGGGGAGTTGTTTTCTACGGTCATTCTACAGTATGCAGTGGGAAAATGTTTCTCCCAGACTCATGGACAACATGAAATGAAACAATAAGTGCTGACAAAAATTGCATCAGTTGTACTGCGATTGAAGTACCAGGGCAAGTACATGTTTAGATGGATATATATTGTAGCCTCTCATTTTGCAACTTCCCAACAGAAAAGTTGTCAAGAAGTTCCATCTGAGAATACAAGCACTTCTTTACCTTACACGAATATGAGATCTTGTCAGACACTGTGGACCATGGTGCTGTGACCACTCTAGGAGAACCTCTGTCCAACAAGGATCTTGCGTTGCATCGTGGAATGACCCTGGGGGGGTCATTTCTGGTTTCCTGTTAGAATACATAGAGAAAATAAAGGCATGGGCACAGATGGCCCAGAGCATCCTGTTGGATGTATTCCCTGTAATTTTGAAATTAATGAGACTGAAAACTACACTTGTCCATCTATTTATTAAGGAACATGTGTGAACCTCTATTAGACAATTTGAAGGTGAAATCTAATGAAAATCTGGTATGATTCATAAAGAAACGTGGTTCACGTTCAAACACCATCATTAAAGGTCCAAAAAATAAACATGTTAACATGGGGTACATTACAAAAAATAATTGAAAAAAAAAACAATCATGGGTTGCATTAGCATTTATTGTCAGTTTCAACCAAACTCCAGGTAAACCCTTTATTTAACATGCAAAACAATACAGGTCCAAACATACAGGCATTACTCTGCCTGCTCCAGTACATGCACTATATATACAGTCCATAAATGAGAAAGCAGCAATCATTCCATTTTATAGGCAGTCAACAGGTCATACGGAGTGGGTGACCTACACAGAGTAATACTGGTTTGTATTCTTTGTAACATAGAAAACAGGAAGGTGAGATCCTTCCAGTCAATGAAATATAGTTTTGTTCCAAGGCATCTTTGTTCAAAATCAGTGTCAAGTGCTTATTAGTAGTGACTAGTAGTAGTCAATAGTAGTAGTCAATAGAACGCATAAGATAGGAAATCAGGAAGGTTTTGGGGTGGGGTTTTTTTTATCTTAATTAGTTACTGATGGACCCCATCAAATCTGATGAGCCGATTGGCCTGATTGCATCATTTTATAAAGTTCAAATATGTAAACCTCAAATGCAAAGTTGCAACCATGAGTTGAACTATAAAGCACTACTAATTTCAGACTAGACTACTGAAGGACTATGGGGAGGGTATAAAAAGAAGAGATGTCATCATAGGCGCCTACTATTGTTGGGGGGCTGGGGGGCATTACCGTGTCATACAGCATGCCTAAATAAGCTGACTTTATTCATACAAAATGGGTATACCACACCGTTCTTGATGCAATACCGCAATGGTGCCATAAATATTTTCAAGTTCACAAACATCTGCTTGTAAACTGAGAAAACTGGAAAAATGTTCAAGGTGCATGTTTTTTTTTACGGGTCCATGGTGCGTGGCCATTGACACTGACAATACAGATCTAGAAAGTATAGATCTAGTCTTAGTGTTTTAGATGCAAAAATGTAACCGAACTTCTTCATGTTTTTATTATTCTGCAGAAATAAGGCATAGATATTGGACCTTCCACCTGAATACTGTCAAGGAGAATAATATAAAGAATCTCCATAAACATATTTTTCATAGTCTGACTAGTTATTAGATCTTGAGGTAAACCATTATCGGTGCTGCAGGCTCCAACATACCCACAGAGTTGGCACCTATGGATGTCATCGTATGCATCTCAACAAATCTTATACAACGTGAACAACACCAGATCATGCATTGGTTTTTCTCATGGAAACTTGCAATATAATAGCACTAGAAAGTCTTGAGGTCATTCTACCATGTAGAAGTGTGTGCTTTCTTTTTCACTTACACACGTCGGGGCTTGGGCTGCAGTTGTAAACAGTTGTAGTGCGAGTGGGTGGAGATGTAAAGAGTTTTGGAATAGGACAGTTGTCTCTTCTTTGTCATGCAGGGCAGGTTGTAGATAGGGAGGCGGTGGTGAGTCAGGGTGGGTGCAGAGCAGCAATCTTAATCACTGGTGTCGTGGTTCTCGTTGAGGAGGGTGTGCCAGCGTTCAATCTTCTTGTCTTTGTTCTTCAGACACTCGTACCAATGCTTCAGACGCTCTCCTTTAGCAGAGATGCCCAGCTGGCAACCTCCTGTCAAGGGGTTGAAGGCATTGAAAAAGATGTGTTTGATAAACATGTTCATCTCCTTCTATGTTATTCAGTATTAACAGACACTGAGGAATTACATTTCTGATAATATTTTTCATATGCTTACAGTTATCCTTACTTTACATTCTCTCTATCACTACTAAATGATACATTTGTGGCTGGTTCTTTGGTCAAGATGGAGCATTCATTTTGTTTTATTTAGCCTATGCAAAATGTCTGTTTGGGACATTTTCTGGAGAAATAAAATGTCGTAGTCCCAAATAAATACCACTCTGTTGAAAGCAGGATTTCACATAAATATGTGACAAGCTCATGCTGGGTACATAAGTAAATGTTTATTTAAAATGTATTTAATGCATAAATGTTCTTGATAATGTACTGTAAATGATATAGATTTATTGCCTTTTACAAAAAAGGAAAAATAGAAAGTGCTGTTATTTTATATTTTCAGATCATCTTGTGTAGCTTAAGCTTTGTTAACCTTTTAAGAATATAGTAAAATATCATTATAGCAACCTGATCATCATAAAAACATAGAGACAAAAAAACAGCAATTCAAATAAAAGCAATTAGAGAAAAGAACATGTGTGAATGCCATGTCTTTATGTACTCAATAAATGTCAAGAGGGGGTCAAGCAGGTCAGCCAATTAAAAAGAAGCAATGAGTGCTGCCTCTGTTCTCAACAATGTAGTCATTAGATTTGCCAATGTCGTAGTCCCAAACTGAAATGTCCAGTGTCTTCTTTGCCAGTTCTGCATGTTTAATTTCATAGCTAAACTCCTGTAAAATAGCCACATGTAGGCCTCATTAATTAAATAAATTTCATATATTTACATTTATTTAAATAAATACATTTATAAAAAACATACATCAATGGCAGCTTCTAACCTCATTAAACTCAGGGTTCAAGGTCTTCTTCTTGATCTGTGTCTTATTCTTAGCCTTCTTTCCCATGTCAGGCTTCAGGCATCTGTATATAGAAGCACAGGCAGCAAATGATAAATTATGATAAAAGCATATTAAGTCACCTTAAATTGTTATTTACTGGATTCATTTAGGTTTTTGCAAGATAATCGATCTTATATCGAGAGAACTTTCAAAGCTCAGCCTTATTCTCAAGCAATTTAAAAATTTGCCCACCAGGAACATTGTTGCACCAATTGTCTATGTTTGGCTAGGAATGAGGCCAACAGTGCGTCTCTCTGTTACTGCAGAAGCTATTTTGCTTAGATAAAAGAGGAACACTCCCTGTGTGATGCAGGTAAAATCATTGATATGAAAAAAGCTATTAATGTACTCACATTCATCAATACATGTGTTAGGATGCATTAATGAAAGTGTAAATGCATGTAAGAGTGGATAAATGAGCATGATAACTCACATTTTGACGAAGGGGTCTGAATACCCATTTGCCTCCATAGCAGCAAGGTGAACACAGCGAACAACCCGAACAATCAGCCGACTCAGCTGAGAGTTGTACGTCAGAGAGATTAGGATCCGGCCCTTCTCCTCCACATCTGCTCCATCTTTTACAGACTGATAAATAGAAAAAAGAAAGGAAGAATTTTTTTTTTTTTACTGTATAATACCTGTATATATATATATCATTCATTTATTCTCCTTGTACCTCATCCTCATAAAGAGCAATGCCTCGTGCTCCACCAGCTGTAGCAGTTCTCTTTGTCTGAGAGAGACAGTATGAGAGTTATGAAAGGTAAAGTGGGTAAACGGGTTATCTCATTCATTTTCATAGTAGATGCTCCATATGCATGTATTTCATTTGACTTGTTTCAAATCTATATTTTGGTTATGGGTCTCAACTAGGCCTGTCCCAAACGATTATTTTCTAAATGATTCATCTAGTGATTATTTTTTCGGTGCATCGATGAATCTAACGTTTCCTTTTTCTTAATCAGTTGGATTAAGTAATCCCACATTAATTGACTAATATAGTTATTTATAAATTCTAAATTTGTGGCAACGCAATTGATGATGTCGACAGGTGAGGACAGCTCTAGTCTCAACACAAACATGAAAAAATAAAATATATTCAATACATATACAGTATGTATTCATGGTTGGCGCGTGACCTGACACCTCCAAGGCTGTGGAGTTTTCATGCTTTCCCCTGTTTTGACGCTGGTTTCCTTCAGGTTCTCCGGTTTCCTCTCGGCATCCACAAGCACGCACACTAATTGAATTGTTGACTATATTGACTGTAGGTATGAGCGTGTGATTGGATGGTGTGTTGGTGTGTGTGCACCCTGCCCT
Source organism: Denticeps clupeoides (assembly GCF_900700375.1). Lineage (NCBI taxonomy): Eukaryota > Metazoa > Chordata > Actinopteri > Clupeiformes > Denticipitidae > Denticeps > Denticeps clupeoides. The sequence goes on from NC_041707.1 coordinate 17,884,711, forward strand.
GGTTGAATCCCCAGTAACAGCCATGACCCTGAGTAACAGCACTACACGGTTAAGGAAAGTGTGTTCATGAAGTCAGTGCTTGTGTGTTTGTGTGTTCTTGTACATTTGAAAGTTTTAGCTTTACTGTTGTGAGCTTAGTGGGTACCTTCTGAGGTTTAAAGGTATGGCTAGTTTGCATATAATTCACTATCTGTTGGCTGTGTGTAGTGGTGACTCACAGGAATCACTCTCTCCAGACAGACATTGAAGTTCTTCTTCTGGTTCATCTTCAGCTTCTTAAGGGCGACTCGGGTTTCTCCGATGAACTCCTTATGTCCAAACTTGTCCTCATCGCACACAGACAGCCTGCAGTGGAGACATTTGGGATACAGTCAGCCCCACCCCACACCTCCTGTCACCTGAGCCACCCTGAGAGCGAGCTCACGGATCTCCCTACCTCAGGGTTTTACGCTGCATGTCCTCATCTGTGATCCCGTGATACACAAGAATCTCATTCCAGGTGGGGTTTCTGGTGTTGCGTAGGGTCTTTGTGCGTAGCTTGGATGACTGCAAGTGGATAATTTGGTGATAATTTGGGAATTTAAAGTTTAACATAACTTTAACATAACTTTAACTATAAACACACTAAATTAGAAGATTATAAAAATATATCTGCAATGATTTGGCTGTGGTGGCCTTCGGGGCAGCGGTTAAGGAAGTGGCCCCGTAATCAGAAGGTTGCCGGTTCCAATCCTGATCCGCCAAGGTGCCAATGAGGTGCTATTGAGCAAAGGACAACAACTACAACAACAACATTTATTTCTTATATAGCCCAAAATCACATACAGTATGTCTCAATGGGCTTTGACAGGCCCTACAGTTGACACCCCCCACACTTGACCCTTCTGCACACAAGGAAAAACTCCACACAAAAAAAACTCTAGGAGAGAGAAAAAAAAAAGAAAGGAAGAAACCTTGGGAAGGAGTGATACAGAGAGGGACCCCCTTCCAGGGTAGAGTGAGCCAGCAAATGGTGTCAGTGCAGGGTTATCTAAAGTGAAGTGATTGTCACATGTGATACACAGCAGCACAGCACACGATGCACACAGTGAAATTTGTCCTCTGCATTTAACCCATCACCCTGAGTGAGCAGTGGGCAGCCATGACAAGCACCCGGGGAGCAGTGTGTGGGGACGGTGCTTTGCTCAGTGGTACCTCAGTGGCACCTTGGCAGATCAGGAATCGAACCAGCAACCTTCTGATTACAGGGCTGCTTCCTTAACCGCTAGGCCACCACTGTTGGGGATGATATAATAATAAGTCCTACAGTTGTAGGGTTGGAGAAGTCCAGAATGTAGTCCAGTGTCATGGTCTAGATTACGTGTCCATAATGATGTTACTGGTCCACTTGAAGATCCTTGAAGCGGTGGTGGTGGCTGTGGTGACCCTCTGGTTTGTTTCATGGTATGTCCTTGTTTAGCAGTTGTCAGGAAGTGAAGTGAAATGAGGGTCTAGGATTTTAACAAAAAGCCAGAGAAAACAGATAGGTTTTGAGATTGGATTTAAACACTGAGATAGTGTCTGAGTCCCGGACACTGACAGGCAGGCCGTTCCACTACTGCGGAGCTCTACAGGAGAAGGATCTGCTCCCAGCTGTGACCTTCTGTACTTTTGGTACCAGTAGTGACCCCCGCACCCATTGATCGAAGGGGGCGTGGCGGTTCGTAAAGAACCAAAAGTTCCCTCAGGTATTGCGGGGCGGGACCATTTAGAGCTTTATAGGTCAAAAGTAGGATTTTGTAGTCAATCCTAAATTTGATGGGTAACCAGTGCAGTGATTGTAAGACTGGGGTGATGTGGTCAAATTTCCTAGTTCTAGTTAGAACTCTGGCTGCAGCATTCTGAACTAGCTGGAGTTTACTCATGCACCTACTAGAGCATCCAGACAGTAATGCATTGCAGTAATCTAACCTTGATGTAATAAATGCATGGACCAACTTTTCTGCATCATGCATTGAAATGATATTTCTTATTTTTGCAATATTTCTAAGGTGAAAGAATGCTATCCTAGTAACATTATCTACGTGCAAATTGAATGAGAGACCTGCATCAATGATGACACCTAGATCCTTTACTTCAATACTTGGTGAGATAGAAAGGCTATCCAGGGTTATGATGTAGTCAGCCATCTTATGCCTGGCTGCTTGAGGCCCAAGTACAAGCGCTTCTGTCCTGTCAGGGTTTAACAGGAGAAAGTTGGTGAGCATCCACTGTCTAATGTCCTTCAGACAATTCTCTATTTTGTTCAGCTGCTGCCTCTGATCTGGCATTGCTGACAGATACAGCTGTGTGTCGTCAGCATAGCAACGAAAGCTAATACCGTGTTTGCGGATGACGTCACCTAAAGGTAACATGTATAGCGAAAAAAGTAACGGACAGAACCTTGTGGAACACCAAACTCTACTTTACTATGTGAAGACGAAACACCATTGATGTCCACAAACTGATATCGGTTGGTCAAATATGATCTGAACCATTCAAGGGCTGTTCCCTTAATCCCAACAAAATTCTCTAACCTGGCAAGGAGAATAGCGTGATCAATAGTGTCAAACGCTGCACTCAGATCAAGCAGGACAAGCAGCGAGATGCGTCCCTGATCAGAGGCCAACAGCAGGTCACTTTAACCAGTGCTGTCTCAGTGCTATGATGAGATCTAAATCCCGATTGATATACTTCATGGATATTGTTACAGTCTAGGCATGTGCTCAGCTGCTGGGCTACGACTTTTTCCAAGATTTTTGATATAAACGGGAGGTTGGATATCGGTCTATAATTTGATTGCGATCAAGATCAGGCTTTTTAATCAGGGGTCTAATGACTGCTACCTTGAACGAACTTGGTACGTGGCCGATACTAAGCGACGAGTTAACAATTTTGAGGGTAGAATTTATAATATCGGGTGTTATTTGCTACAAATTCGTTTTGTTTTAACCAAGTTTCGGTCAGGCACAGCACATCGAACCCCTGATCTGTAATAATTTCATTGACAATGAGCGTTTTAGGTGTGAGAGATCTAACATTTAATAATCCTATTATTAAATCGGGGGTGCTGGTGGTACGTTCAGAAGGAGTGATAGTAACGGGTAGTATGTTCCTGAAACAGACACCCCGCCCAGCCCGTGGAACAGACACAGTGTCAGCATATTATTGAGTTTTATTATTAATGTTTCTTGTAGAATCTCTTGTTTTAATAGAGCGAGGTAAAGACACAGTGACAATATTGTACACGCTGGGTGGCGACTCTACGCAGATGGCAGACACTCGGTTTAGCCGGTCTGTCTGCTGCCTGGTCTCGGCTCTGGCGAGTCAGTTTTGTTTTTTGGTTCTAAGACTATGAGCTAAATTTTTAAGACAACTGAGTGGCGCCCGCCCAGTTGGGGTGGATGCCGTCTCGCCCAAAAAGACCAGGCTTCCCCCTAAATGTTGGCCAGTTATTAATAAAACCCACTTTATTTTTTGGACACCACTCCGACAACCAGCGATTTATGTCGAGGAGCAGCTACAGATCTCGTCGCTACGCCGAAACTGCGGTAATGGGCCAGAGCATGTTACTTTATCCGACATCGTTTTAGCCAGTTCAAGCATCTCTATAAAAGTATCTTTAGTTATTTCCGACTGGCGTAGCCGGACGTCGTAGCGCCGACGTGAATCGCTATACTGGAGTACCTGCGGTTACAGGGTTTTATTCGCTGGTGCCGCTATCCTCACGTTTCTAACTATAGAGTCGCCAATGACGAGAGCCGGTGGACTGTAGGACCCAGCGGATGCCTCGCTGAGGGGGGAGAAGCGGTTCTGAACGCGGACCGGTGTGTGGTGCCCAGGTGGTGGGGGAGCTTGGCGGGAAGCTCGCTTGCGTGATTTACGCCGAGCCGTCACCCAAGTGCCCTGCTGTCCGGAGGGCGCTACTGGTACCGGCGCCGGGGTAGACACACTCACCGGCTGACTGGGCTGGTGCGCGTCCGGAACTAGAAAGGAGTCAATTAAGACTTCTGTTTCCCTAATTAAATATAAATTTCGGATGCGCTCCTCTAGCTCGGTTTTTTCTCCGCCATTTCAACTAGTCTCCTACACTTCCCACAGGTGAAATCCTCACTACTGACGGAGTTCGTCAAGCTGTACATTTCACACACTGCACATGGGATAAGCGAGGGAGCCATAATTTACGTTTTTGGTGAATATAACAAAGAGTGAAAAATTTAAGAGGGTCTGAATACTTTCCGTACCCTCTGTAGGTGGTGGAATGAACTTCCCCTAGATGTTCAAGCAGTGACTGGGGGCTTTAAACAAAGGCTAAACACCCATTAAAAAGTCTTCCTTTTTGTTCTTATTCTACATGCTATATATGGAAAAAAAGATTTGACTGATGAGATTTTCACTGATAGTGACTTCAAAGCAAAAGCCATCACAGCACCTGTCAAATGCTGTAAATATAATGGAAATTTCCTAAACAGCCCTGCGTTGAGTCCCCACGTCCACCAGGTGGCACCAAATGCAGCCTCTGTCACTCTCTTTCTCCCTCAGGACTGGTTAACTGTAGTTACCTTGCTGGCTCCAGGCAGCAGGTGCAGTTTGACGTAGGGGTCAGCCAGACCATTGGAGTCCATCGGCTTCAGACCCTGCAGATGGAGCACCAGTTTAAATTGGGTTTGTATGTGCTTTTTCACGCCTTATTTCTGTTTACATTATTAAAACCCCTTTATGTTTAACATGGCACGCACGGGTCTCTTCATCCCTCACCGATGTGGCATGACATTTACAATGACAATCTATTAATAATTTATAATCTATAAATCTACAATTGTAAGATTTAATGAGATCAATATATAAAGTATATCCCACAGCAGTGATGGCACAAAATGGGTTCAATAAACAAACAAATAAATAAACAAACAAATAAACTAATGTCATAGTAAACATAAGAATGTATGCTTTTTGCATGAATATTGTTCCTGCTCTCTTACTTTTCCTTCAGTGAAGGCTGCTGTTGTCCTGGTCATACAGAAGGCTGAACTCCAGAGCTCCCAAAGTGGCTGAAAGAAGCACAGAGATGATCCAAAACATTTACAATGGAAAACACAATGGGAGTTCCATGGTGTGTCAAATCTCCTCAAACTTTATATGTATTGGAAATCCAGTTTAATAAGAGCAAAAATAGGCCACTGTGTTCACACCGAAAGTCAATTACAAAAGAGTCACTAAAGGAAAACTAGATTACAGCAATGGGTCAGACCCTAATCAGAAAACAATCATTTAGGGCATAAAAGCTCAAAATAACACAAGGTAGAAACTGGCCGGTCACATCACATCACAGCTAAAACTATTTACAAATGATCTGTTCAAGAATACATTTCTAATAAAATACCTATTTACTGCTTCTGTCAGGAAAAATGTCATTATATTCTAATTCTAATTTTATTTGTCACATATATAATCATACTGTCAAGTTCATGACGAGGCAGGTGTACGGAGAGGAGGACGAAGAGTGACGAGAAGACAAGGAATGAAGGACGCAATCACCTGACATCACGAAACCGGGGTTTAATGGCACAAGACAGGGGAGACATCCGAGACGTTGACACTGGTGAACATGGAACATAACTTTAAAGACCTGACGGAGAACAGAAACGAACAGGGCAGCTTTATACAATTAACACAGGTGAAAACGATTAGGGAAGATTTCACATGACAACAGTCATGTGACACATACATGGTATGATATGCAGTGACACATACATGGTATGATAACAACAGTGACACATACATGGTATGATATGCAGTGAAATGCTTTAGCGACTGCTACAGACCACAGTATTGCAAGTATACAATGAACCAAATATTACAAACATAACAAAATATTACACTTTTATGTCTTTAACATTAAACAAAATATATGTAACAGGTAGGGTGAAGGTGTGCAAATAAGTGTACATTTTCACTTAGGGGCGTAATCACTTTTGTTGCAAGCAGTTTGGACATTGTAGTCTGTGTGTTATTTTGAGGGCGGAGCAAACTGACAAGCTGTACATTGTTTACTTTACATTTACAGCGTCACATCTTCAGTGTTTTACCAAGGAAAGATATAATAAAATATTTTCATATTCAAACCGCAAACTTCTGATAATGGATCCCAGCAACACTGTAACTTCCAGTCATCCTCCTCACTTCAATGAGGAAGTGGGGTTTGTGACAGCTGTCAATCACCAATATGTTTACCTCAGATTTTTTGTTACATTATTATAGTTCAATTCCTCTTCTACATTACATTTTCAATTATATTGAATTCATAGATGATCACTATGCTGCCCTCGCTCTGGGTTTTCTAGTCTCCACCAGCTAGACAGCGAGATAACAATGCTCCAATAAACAGACTTGTATTTGCTTTTCTGTGCTGATTTATTGAAGAATGGCCTCTGACCATTGCCTTCTCTATGACCATCGTAAAACTGAAAAAATACAAATGTGACGATCAGCTAAATAACATAGCAAATTAGCTCGTTACATGCGCACAGCAAACTAATACAAAATACACATTTCTAACAAAACAAAAAGAAATTGCTTATCTCGTCATAACCAATACTTACAGACAAATCTTGTCCAAAGCAACAACATTCTTGCTCAATACGGGAATGCTTCGGCACTATGTTCCGCCATCTAAGTTCTTATTCTCCCGTTTTCAGAGTAACCAAAAATAATATTACGAGACAGCCACTAGAGGGAGCTATAGGCCAACTTACTGCCTGCACAAGGCAGAATACTCCCCACCTAGTACAATATAATTGTGCTACTTAAATGTAACCTTTTACATGAACATTTGAACAGTTAAAACAGTGTACAGGTCTAGTAACCTTATTTATCATCTGCTAAAAGCAAAACCATATCAGCAATGGGTCTCAAAAACACTTTTACATTGCCGTCTTTAACAACCTTCACTTCTGCTTTTCGAACCTTATTGTCCTTGCTCTCAAAGGTTCTCACAACCTTTCCCATAGACCAGTCATTTCTATGTGTGAGAGCATCTTTCAATAACACAATGTCACCAACATTTATGTTTGGCTTATCATCAGTCCATTTTCTTCTTTGCTGTAAAGTCAAAAGGTATTCACTTTTCCACTGTTTCCAAAAAGAGTCTGCCAGACACTGCACTTGCTTCCATTGCTTTGTGTAGAGGTCTGGAGGTGCAAAGCTTCCTGTTGGTGCAGATACTGCATTAGTCTTTTGGGTAAGAAGCATTGCTGGAGTTAGGAGGTTTGGATTGTCTGGGTCTGTTGACACTGGTACGAGTGGTCTTGCATTCAAAATTGCCATTACTTCCGCCATGAATGTACTCAACACTTCATGTGTGAGTTGAATGTGTGCAGCTTTCAAAAGAATTCCATCGAGGATGCGCCTAGCAACCCCAATGAGTCTCTCCCATGATCCACCCATATGTGAGGAATGTGGGGAGTTAAACAGCCATGTGCATCCTTTCTCCTGTAGGTAAGAGTTTAGTCCTGTGTCCTGGTAATCAATTTTCAGCTCATTGCATGCTCCAACAAAATTTGTTCCTCTATCAGAACGGAGTATTTGAGCTGGACCACGAATGCTGAAAAACCTTCTTAGAGCATTAATAAAGCTGGATGTTGACATTGATTCAATGAGCTCAATGAGTACAGCTCTTGTAGACATGCAGGTGAAAAGTACAGCCCAGCGTTTACTGTCTGCAGTTCCTCCTCTAGTACGACGTGTAGTAACTGTCCAGGGACCAAAGACGTCCAGCCCTACACTTGTGAATGGTGGCATGGGTAACAGCCGGTCAACAGGTAAATCTGCCATTTTTTGTGTCTGCAATTGTCCTCTAAGTTTTCGACAGAGAACACACTTGAAAATGACAGAAGAGACAAGACGTTTACTGCCGATAATCCAAAATCCAGCTGCTCTGAGCGCTCCTTCTGTTATATGACGCCCCTGATGCGCCACCTTGTCATGATAGTATCTAACAAGAAGGACAGCTACATGATGAGCATTAGGGATGATGAGTGGATGTTTCTCATCTTTAGTTAGGTTAGCAAGTACCAAGCGCCCTCCTATTCTGAGGAGTCCTTCGTCATCAATGACAGGATTTAACTTCCTGAGACAACTTTGTTTTGGAAGTGGCTGGTCTGCGTTTATGCATCTGTACTCGTCTTTGAATGTTTCATTTTGTACTGTGTGAATGATAAACTTAGCAGCTTTAGACACTTCATCTACTGTGTTAGTATTATTAAAACACTTCCAACCTTTACTTTCTGTGTCTGTTTTCTTGAATGATGCCGCCACACGTTTTAGTGATGCAATAGTGTTGCATAATCTCATCCATTGAGAGAATCTTTCAAAACGACATGGCTCTAGCTGGTCTGATCTCTGCGTCTATGCCAGGGTCGATCAGAGCAAAGGTGTCACAGTAAGATGTCTCTGTGTCATGTTGCGTCAAAAAAGAAGGACCACTGAACCAGTTGGTGGAAGCTAATGTGGAAGCCGCAATCGGTCTGGTAGCTTTGTCCGCTGGATTGTCGCTTGTAGGTATGTAAACCCACTGTGCTGGATGTGTGGTCTTTCTGATTCTGCTCACTCGGTTAGCAACGTAAGTGTAGAACCTTCTTGTGTTGTTGTGTATATAACCAAGGACGATTTTACTATCCGTGAAAAATCTAACAGTATCCAGTTCAATGTCCATCTCATCTCTGATCCGCTCGTACATCTCTACAGCTAAAACCGCTGCACATAACTCTAATCTAGGGACAGTGTGGGCAGGTCGGGGGGCTACTTTGGACTTGCCCATGATAAAACCTGTATGACACTGACCTTCACTTTCGAGAGCTCTCAGATATGCCACTGCTCCTATGGCCATGGTGGAGGCATCTGAAAATATGCACAGCTCCTTTTTCACTGCAGTAGCCTGTGAGAATGGAAGATAACACCTTGGTATCTGTAGCTGCTCAAGATCCTTCAATGAGTCCCTCCATTTGTTCCATTCCTCTTCTCTATCCACAGGAAGAGGTTCATCCCAGTCCTCTTGCCCTGTAGATAGTTCACGGAGAAGAGCTTTTCCCTGCATTGTGATGGGTGACACGAAACCTAGAGGATCGTATAAACTGTTCACAATGGCCAAGACACCTCTCCTGGTGAATGGTTTTTGTTCAGTAGTGACATGGAAGGTAAAGCAGTCATTTTCAAGGTTCCACAGTACCCCTAAACTCCTTTGCAAGGGTATGTTGTCCTTTTCTACATCCAAGTCTTTTAGATCCTTTGCTCTCTCTGCAGCAGGAAATGCTTCCACTACTTTATGGTCATTAGAAGCTATTTTGTGTAGCTTTAGGTTTGATTGCGCCAGCATGCTTTGCGCACTTGTGAGGACCTTGATAGCTTCTTCTGCTGTTTCTGTGGACGCAAGGCCATCGTCCACATAAAAGTGTCGCATGACAAACTGCTTTGCATCATGTCCATGCTCCTTTTCTCCCTCGACTGCAGCACGCCTCATGCAGTGAATAGCTACAGCTGGAGAGGGGCTGTTTCCAAACACATGAACCTTCATCCTATAGTCACAAATGCCTTTCTTAGGATCATTGTCTTCATACCAAAGGAATCTTAAATAGTCCCTATGATCCTTTCTCACTTCAAAACAATAAAACATTTGCTGTACATCAGCTGAAAACGCTACAGGCTCCTTCCTGAAACGCATAAGGACACCTAGTAGTGTATTGTTTAAGTCGGGTCCACTTAACAATACCTTGTTAAGGGAATGTCCTTCAAACTCTGCACTTGAGTCAAACACAACTCTCAACTGGTCTGGTTTCTGAGGGTGGTACACACCGAAGGATGGTAAGTACCAGTGTTCTTTGTCTGAGTCCAAAGGAGGTGCGAGCTCCGCATGGTCATTGTCCAGCATGTTTTGAATGAACTCTATGTACTGTCTTGTCATTTCTGGGTTGCGATCCAGTGTTTTTCTGAGGCACTGGAGGCGTTTAAGTGCTTGCATTCTGTTACTTGGAAGCTGTGGTCTCGGACAGCGAAATGGCAAAGGTGCCACCCAGCTATTACCTTCGTTTTGATACACTTCCTTTTCCATAATATCAATGAAGTCCTTGTCGTCTGCTGACAGAGCCGGTTTGTCATCATCTGTTGTTGTGTGAAAAACCATTTCTCCAAGTTGGTTAGCGTTGTTTTGAGGGGTAGATGTGGTACTACACTGGTATTTGTAACCACCTGACTCCTCGATCTGGAACGTGTTAGGGCATGGGCAGAGATAAGAAGCACGGCCGTTCTGAAGAACATGTGTTTTGAGAACCTTCACATTAGTTGGTTTATGCATCTTCCCCATGCAGACTTCCCCAACTATAACCCAGCCTAAATCTAGACGCTGTGCGTAAGGCATGTTGTGTGGCCCATTGATTTTCTCTCTCACCTTGTGTACCTGTATAATGTCTCTTCCCAAGAGCAATAGAATAGGTACTTGTTCTTCTACAGGAGGTACCTTTTCATCTATCTTCTGCAAGTGTGGAAACTTCATAGCAACTTGTGGAGATGGGATCTCTGTTCTGTCATCTGGAATCATGTCACATTCGATCAGATTTGGAAGTGGGAGCTTAACTCTGCCGTCTACTGACTCAATCACAAAGTTAGATGCTGTTCTTCCAAAATTATCCGACATTCCTGAGCATGTTCTGAGTTTGTAGGTGCTTGAGTATGTCTTCATATTGAAAAGCTCAAAAAACTGAGACTTAGCTAGTGACTTGTTACTTTGTTCATCAAGCACTGCGTACATCTTTTTTGCCTGTTCTCTTTTGCCGTCTGGATAGACTAACACAGGGCTTATTTTTGAGCAGGAATGTGGTCTATCTGCATCACCACATATTTCTGTGCATTTAGAAATGACTGAGACATTCAAATTATCCTGTGTCTCCCCACCATCCTCTTTATTGGCCTCAGAACTCTCAACTGGAGCAGGGGGTGGACCTGGATGCAGCACTGCCAAGTGTCTGTCGCTGCCACACTCCGTGCATTTTATTTGCACCCTGCAATCCCTTGCTAAATGCTGAGTAGAGCCACAACATTTAAAACAAATTCTGTTGTCCTTTAAAAATGTCTTACGCTCGTCCATGGGTTTTGCTCTGAAGCTTTTACACTTCTTAAGTGGATGAGGCTTCTTATGTATAGGGCACAACTTGTCTGGACTCTCTGTAAGCACACTGTGTCAGGATCCGGTCCGAAATGGGGGTTACTCTGGTCCGGATCGTTTCATTGTTGTCCTGTGTAATGTTCCCTAATCGTTTTCACCTGTGTTAATTGTATAAAGCTGCCCTGTTCGTTTCTGTCCGCTGTCAGGTCTTTGAAGTTATGTTCCATGTTCACCAGTGTCTATGTCTCGGATGTCTCCCCTGTCCTGTGATTCACTAATTAAACCCCTGTTCCGTGATGTCAGGTGAAAGCGTCCTTCATTCCTCGTCACTCCTCGTCCTCCTCTCCGTTCACCCACCGCGTCATGCCCGCATGGACGTGACACACTGTACCTATTTTGAGCTCCACTAGCTTCCGTAGGGATGTCTGTTTTGTGTACATTAATCACTTGCCTGTTGCTGTCTTTAAAGCTTTTCTCTCTTCTGAAGTTGGTGTTAGCAGGAGGTATGATGACAAAACTTGGGTCATTTCTTATTTTGGCTTGTTGTCTTACAAACTTTGAAAAGGTGCTGAAAGGGGGAAAGGCGACTCTGTATTCCTCCTTGTACTTTGCTCCTGTTGCAATCCATTTTTCCTGTAATCCATATGGTAATTTGTCCACAATGGGGTTGACTCCGCGAGCCGTGTCCAAATACGAAAGTCCCGGTAGGTATCCTCCATCTTTTGCACATTCAATTTCCTGCAAAACGTCACCCAACTCTCTTAACTTTGTGTTGTCTTTGCTGTTGAGTTTAGGAAACTGATCAATCTTTTTTAGCAGTGCATTTTCCACTACCTCAGGAGATCCGTAACATTCTTCGAGTCTTTGCCACACAAGGTCGAGAGCTGCTGCTGGGTTGAACACGTGTGCTGAGCGAACTCTTTTGGCCTGCTGACCAGACTCAACTCCAAGCCACTTAATCATAACATCTAACTCTTCTTGAGGTGTAACCTGCAAATCTTTAATAGCATTTTGTAATGACGCCTTCCATGCCCAGTAGTTCTCTGGTTGGTCATCAAACTGCAAGGGTCCTGTACTTAACATTTCTCTCCGTGTCAAGTACCTTGTAATGTCCTGTACACCCTGTGTCTGCTGATGTGTGAAAAGTGTCGTACGGATACAGTTTGGGGGGATTCAGTCTCCCTTTCTGCTGTGTTTGGTCCTCCACTTTGATCCCGACCTTCTCTGCCGTGTGAGAGCTGTTATTTTTCATTACTGTGTACATATCCTTTTCAGTTTGCTCATGCGCAGCTTTGTGACGGGTGGATGGATCAACTTGCAATGCGAATCCTTCATAGCAAATGTCTGAATGTTTTTGTACGTACTCTGCTGTGCGTTGTACTGGACCGACAGGTGTTCCCTCTATATCCCGACTCAGTACACTTTTTGAGAGAGCCTCCTCCTCTTCATAAACTGCAGCCTCAGCTTCAGCAACTGCAACAGCTTTTTCACAACTCAAAACATGTAAATGAGCCTCAAGTTCTGTTTTCTGTTTCATTATGGCTGCTTCTTTTTCTGAATATGCTAACTGTGCACGTGCAGCTACTGCCTTTGCCCGTGCTTTTAGTGCTGCAGAACTTGTTGTGGAACGTTTGGATGCATGCGAGCGAGAAGACCTTGACTGTGTGTCTGTGTTACTCGCGTTATCCAATTGTTCTGTTTCCATTTGGTCTTGTGTTTTTTCCTCTTCTAGAAAAGCCAAGCCATATTGATTCCCCGATCGTAGGCTCATGGTTGGTGTGCTGGATATCTCCTCCTGGTTGTGCTCGTTGCGCTAGTTGTCTTTTTACTATGCTGCCCTCGCTCTGGGTTTTCTAGTCTCCACCAGCTAGACAGCGAGATAACGATGCTCCAATAAACAGACTTGTATTTGCTTTTCTGTGCTGATTTATTGAAGAATGGCCTCTGACCATTGCCTTCTCTATGACCATCGTAAAACTGAAAAAATACAAATGTGACGATCAGCTAAATAACATAGCAAATTAGCTCGTTACATGCGCACAGCAAACTAATACAAAATACACATTTCTAACGCTACTAATATACAAATAATTATATCGTAAACACAAAACAAAAAGAAAGTGCTTATCTCGTCATAACCAATACTTACAGACAAATCTTGTCCAAAGCAACAACATTCTTGCTCAATACGGGAATGCTTCGGCACTATGTTCCGCCATCTAAGTTCTTATTCTCCCGTTTTCAGAGTAACCAAAAATAATATTACGAGACAGCCACTAGAGGGAGCTATAGGCCAACTTACTGCCTGCACAAGGCAGAATAATCACACTGGATTAAAGATTCCATTGACGTATTTAATTCACATTTAGTCAGTGGTGCAGGTAGCCCAGTGGGTTTGTTGTAACTGTAATATTTTGGGTCAAATCAGTGGAGGGCTATATTTAGGGTTCGACAGAATTGTTCCAATGTTCATAAGAAATCATAGAGCATACAATTCTACAAAAAGTGTTAAATGTTAATATGCTAAAGTATATGATTGAATTTATCATTATATAAGAATTATCAATTGTGGAAAAAGTACTGAAAATGTAAAAGTGTCTTTACCTTGCATAATACAGCACTTTTATTCTACTTTTAGGCGGTATAAATGTACAAACTGTGTTCAGACCACCCCATAAAACATTTTAAGCACAGTTGGCAACAGAAGCACCAAATTCTGAATTGTATGGTACAATAAAAATGGAAAAGAAAACCCAAAGTATCCAAAACTGTGAAAATGTTCAACAACTCCTTATTAACAAGCTTCTTGTTTTTCCTACATCAAAGATTAATATACAGATTAATATATTTGCTGGTCTTAAGCTCATCATTCGCTGATGACCACATTGTTGTGTCTGTAGGGTGTCATATTAAAAAATACAGTCCTGCTTTATGTTACATAAGGGAACATAATTGCTGAACATATTTTCTTTGAATAACTTCTGTTTAAAGAGAAGTAGCACTGTGTCAAGACAATAATATAGAACATAACCATATAACCATGGTTTATCTAAGATGCAAGCAATTTTGTTAATGCATTTGAACAAATGCTGATCAAATATTGATTTACCTCAACCATTTGTTTAAGACAAATTGTGCAACAATAACAGAAATACAATCGTGTTCTCCATCTGCAGACTTTTGCTTGTAGGAGATCTTTCCTTAGTTTACAGAGTTGGGAGAGACCAACACCCAGTTTTTCAACATGAACATTATAGACACTTTCACTTTTTAGACAGCATTATGTGTGCGATTTACGCTTTTTAAATAGTCCCTTCCTGAACACTTTCTGTTGGGTACTGCTGTACAGTAAGGGCTGGCAGAGGTGATATAAGAATAAGAGTCAGTAAGCAAAGTTACAGTCTGTTCCCTGTTTCCCAGCTCTCCCAGACACATGTATGAGGGTTTATGCTCCCGAGCTACGGAAGCCCAGGTGTGAAAACACACACACATTATATGCTGTGCTGCTACTATCTTGCTGACTCCAAACCCTTATGTTAAATTTCTGTTTAAAATGTTGTCTTCTGTTCTATAATGTGTTAGACTTGTCTGTGAGATTCAGCAGACCACTGTAACCCTTTTTTATCGAAAGTTAACATTTCTTCTCCTGTTGGCCACGCTCGCTTCGGTCATTTTGCCTAAACAAAAGTGGATGTTGTTATTCTGTTCAATAAAAAAACCTTGATCTAGTCAGAATGAGTTCAATAAGTTCTATAATGTCATATTTTAATCTGTGCATGGCATAGAGAAGAACCACATCAATGTTTTTATTTAATAATTCGGATTAATGAAAGATTTTTGAAAAAAATTATCTCATCTTTTACAAACGCTCAGTCAGGTTGTGGTCATAGGGTAAGCAATACATTAAAACAATGCAACACAATGAAGAACTCAAAGAAGAAAATTACAATGATTTTTATTTCCAACATTCACTTTAAAAGTATTTGTAAAAGCTTCACTATATCATAACAAAATATGATAAACAAATGAAATAAAAGAAGAAACTGTGACTGCTGCTATATAAAGGACAGAAAAAAGGGGAAACCCACCAACACTCCCTAAAGTGAACTCATCTTCCAAACATCAAGTCCAAAAGAAGACAATAAAGTCATAACGGTGGCTCTGAAACAGCTTTTTACAAGACATATAGCAGCAGTAGCCCACCACACCAAGAAAAGATCTGCTGATGTGTAGCAGACTGCTATGAGCAGGAGGAAATGCCACCACTATGTCTTCACTGGAGTCTTGTAGAGTAGAACTGCATTTGTCACAAACCTGACCCCCCAATCAACATTTTCATTAAGTCAAATAATCACCATATTAATTCATTAAAAGTAAAGTGATCATGGGTGGCACGACTGAGGGCTGATGGGAGAAGGAAGCGCACAGATGGTACATCTGGGAAAGGGGAGTCATTTAGTGACACAAAAAAAAAACGGCACAACGGATGGAAACGGATGGATCAGGACTGCATAATCTGCCGCATGGGCATCTGCTGTGACGGACCCGTGGCCCTGGGACATCATACTACCCTCCACTCAAGGGTGCAGCTCTGATGGCAGCGACAACCACAGGGCTCCGGGACTGCTGTAGTTGGTGGTCCTCCCTGGCACTGAAGGACCCGGAACCTCCGGATGCTGTCCTGTCATGTGACATAGCAGCGGCTCCTGCTCCACGGGACACCTGACATATGTCTGGTGTGTCTGTGTTCTCCTGCAGGGTAATGGCTGATCAGACACTGCAGGCTGTGGCGTGAGTGTGGTGGACACCCGGAAAAAGCTCTACCGGCCCGCTTAGAGTGGTTGAAGTACAGGGAGCAGTCATAGGATGCTGAAGATGGCATGGCACGACTGCAGTGACCAGGCAGAGGGCAGGATGCTGCGCTACTGACGATTGTGGGCGTGCAATGGTGGTAGTAGGCGACCCCTGTGGACTCCTCTCGAGTGGTGGTGGTAGGCGTGAGCAAGGAGCAGGTTGCCAGGAGGGGGTGATGTTCTCTGCTGTGGGCTGGAGTGCTGATACAGTGCTGTTGCCTGCGGGGGAACATCAGTGCAGAAGGAGAATGAGTTTACGATTAACGCAGGAGAGGCGGGGTTACCTCAAAGCAGGACCGACATCGCAGCATCTGGCTGGCAACAATCTATCGCATGCTTTGTCCAGCACTCCACCGGATCGCAAAACTCCTCCTCGCTCTCACCATCTTCATGCACCAGGGCCCACACCACACTGGCGACAATTCAGGAAGGGCACTGTGGGAGGTACAGACCCTACACTGTTCAGACACCAGCTCGCGTTGTCCTCACTCTCGTTGCTGTCTGTGTCATCCGCATCAACAGGGAGGCTTCACAGCAGGACGCAGAGGTCCTCGCCCGACATCTCGAACATGGTGGGGGAGACGTCCTCCATGCCCACACCGATTCCTCGCCACTGTCATTGGCCTCCTCGTCGCCCTGCCAACTCACCTGCAGATCGTTCCACTTCCAGGAGAGCCAAAACAAAGGAAACAGGATACAAATGGAAACTAACTCACAGGCGTGAGGCACTAGGCCAGGAACATAAACAAACACAATGTCCACATTAATGCAGCAAAGATGTCTGCATGCTGCTTCACAGGTTTTATGAAGTCCCGATACATTAAGACCAATTGGTGTCAGCTGGGATAGATCAGGACTCCATAAACAGCTGTGACGGCCCCATGGCCCCGGTACGTCACAATGGGAGCTCATATATAATCCAGTGATTGCTCTGTAAAAGACAAATCACAAATTCCTGTTCATGAAGAGCATTTTTATATTACATGTATTATATTATTTATTATAAGGTATTTTATGTCATATTATATGATGTAATTATATAATAAAGAACAGACAGATCAAAATTAAAAACAACAATGTTTAGGGCAAATCAATTATTCAACCCAGGCCAGGATTCGAACCCGGTATTTCCACCACAAAGGTGAATGTGTTACCAATACACCACCAGGGTTTTTGGTTTGGTTTGCCAATTCATACTGGTTCACAGAACAACCAGTAGATTGACTAAATTTAGGTGCCAATTTAAACTAATTATAACTCAATTTTGGCTTGGAAAGCAGTGAAAGTTTAAAAAAACGATAGGATAAAAGGATGAAGAGGGAATTAGTTAATTTTGTGGAATGGGTAAAATTGCAAAAAGAGTAGAGGAAAGAACATAAAGAGTGTAATGCTAATGCTAGCATGCTAAAATTAAAAAATGCTAACTGGGCCTGGCCACAATGCGTCACATGAAATCAGATGAGGTTTGGAGCATGTTCAAAAATTAAACATGTTACGGAGGATGAATAGCAGAGACGGAAAGAAAAAAGGAGGAGTGGAGAAGAAGGAATTAAGAGAAAGAGGTTAAATGCGGTTGAACTGGTTAAACTGGTGAATAGTTGAAATATGTGGTGGTTGAAAGGCTGAAAGTGTTATCATTGTTGCTCTGTAAAATGGAATAATAATAATAAGAAGAAGAAGAAATAGAAAAAGAAGATTTTGGGTTTTCCAAGCCTAAATTGGAAATAATGTTTTGAATGTACTGAGTGTGGGAAACCGGAGTACCCGGAGAAAAACCCACGTGAACACGGGCAGTGCGCGCAAACTCCACACAGAAAGAACCCGGGCCAGGACTAGAACCCAGTTTCTTTCTATAAGGCAGCAGCTCCAAGCACTGTACTACCGTGTCACTAGAACAGAACACGTAAACAAAAAGACATCATATCAATTATATCACATATTACTAAATAACTATTACAAACCTAGCTTACCTCTCACTTACTTACCCATTACTTGGGCCAAATTTAAGGGTAGTGCCAGTGGTCAGCCAGTACGCTGCAGATCCTGGACGCCTCTTCTTGCTTTCGCTGGGCCTCTCTCTTCATGTCTTCTCACTCTGATATGATGCTGGACGATGTGAGGCGAGAAGGCGGTTGCCTCCCAGATGAAAAGCACACAGCACTTGGTGGATTCGACTTTTCCATCTTTGTGCTGAAGAGACAGACCAGGGGGTAACTTAATAACTATTATAAGCTAACTTACTACATATAACTAAATAACTATAACTACCTCACTTGCTACATACTACTTACTAACTATTACAACCTATCTTACTAAATCTAACTTAATAACTATTACTACTTACCTAACTAGATACTACCTATTATGATCTAACTTACTACATATAAATTAATAACTATTACAACCTAACTTAATGCATTTTTCTAAACAACTATTACAAACCTAAATTACTACATATTACCTAACTTACCTCTCACTTACTTCCCCATTATTTAGGCCAAACGTAAGGGTAGTGCCAGCGGTCAGCCAGTACGCTGCAGTCTATCCCATTACGAGTGATCCTGGACGCCTCTTCTCGCTGCTGCTGAGCTTCTCTCTTCATGTCTTCTCGCTCCTCCCAGATGAAAAGCACACAGCACTGGGTGGATTTGTCTTTTCCATCTGATTAACAGTAACATGTAAGACAAGATATCTTAATGACAATCAGGCTTAATGACCAAAAATGACTTAAAAAAATTATTGGTATCATTCATTTGTTCAAGAAAACACCACAAAACACATGTGAAGTTTTACCCTCAGTCGGCTCGTCCAGGTCCGAGCGCCCAGTAGATACACAGCAGCAGGACGCTGAACTGGGTCTGGACCGATCGTTGTCCTCTTGCTGCTGTTGATTCCTGCATGTCCTGGTCCTCTTGCTGCAGAACTGGGTGGAATCAGCTTTTCCATCCAACTGCTGTAGAGACAGACCAGGGGGTAACTTACTAACTATTATAACCTAACTATACATATAACTAACCAACTATTACTTCCTAACTTACTACATACTATTATTATCTAACTTATTACATATAGCTTAATAACTATTATGGCCTAACTTACTACATATCTCCTAACTTACCTCTCACTTCCTTCCCCATTAATTAGGCCAAACGTAAGGGTAGTGCCAGCGGTCAGCCAGTACGCTGCAGTCTATCCCATTACGAGTGATCCTGGCCGCCTCTTCTCGCTGCTGCTGAGCTTCTCTCTTCTTGTCTTCTCGCTCTGATATCATGCTGGTCGACATGAGGCGAGAAGGGGGTTTCCTCCCAGATGGAAAGCACACAGGTGGATTCGGCTTTTCCATCTGTGTGCTAAAGAGACGGACCAGCTTGTCCCGGGGCAGCTGGGTCCAGGTGGTGGTGGGGTCTGGCTGCGTCCCGGTGGCCTTCATGCCTGCCTCTGGTGAACTGGTCACAGCGGTGACAGGCAGAGGCAGCATGGTGGATGTTCCAGGCTGGGGTCTTCTGTAAGGACAGCTCGTCTTGTCTCTGCCTGACAAGGTGCCTGGACTGGTCCTCCTGGCTGCAGTGTAGGGGAGAGGCGGCTTGGCTGCGGTGCCTGTCAGGGGCAGCTTGGTCAACGTGTTGACCTGTGACATTCCGGCCTTGGGGTGTCGCTGGGGCTTCCTGGCTGCAGGGTGTCGCTCCAACTTCTTCGCCCTTTTTGATGGTTGGGGCATTGGCTCAATCAAAATAGCCAAACCTTCAACAGAGACAAGATTTACCACGAGTGTAAAATCTACAACAGTAACGTGTAAGACTTAACAAGATAACTGGGAATTATGCGCTTGTTAAAATTGTCGTTTACTTTAAATCTGAGCTGATTCTGAAATCTTTACATTAATTATAATGCATGTTGGGATGGAAAACACTGATTCTTGAAACTTTAGCAAAAACATGTCCTACTAAGAAAAGTGGCCATTATGTTAGAAATTAAAAACATTTTCATGAATAAAAATAATCAGGGTATCTTTTGCACATTTGTGAGGCTTCTTTTCTAGGTGTACTAAAAAAATATATTAATTTAAATTATTATATGCTGGCCACTGCTGACAAAATCAGATAACAAGATGACAATCTTCTCAAACCCACATTATCGTCACCACCGTCAGATATTTATAAAAAGCAATAAAATCAGGCAACTACAAAGTCAACTACATTCCTGAGGACCCATTTTCAAACATTCAGCTCTAGAGCAGGGTTCCTGTAAGGTCGCTTTTTCTCTTAAACTTGTTCATAATTTTGGACACAGCTACTTTCACAACCATAACATGTCAACACTGTCTGTTTTAAAAAAATATATATTAGATTAGATAATGACATTAATGTATACTGTTAAAGAAGAGGTCTGAAGAAGCAAAAGAAGGCAAACTATATTTATAATGTGAAAAACTTATGCATATCATGTGAAAGACTAGGTTTTTGTCCCCAGCGTCAGTCGTCACTACTGTCAGGTTTGGTGGTGGTGACAAAAATCTCCAAAATTTGACAGTGGTGACAAAAATCTCCAAATGGTCCTCAGCAGAGTATAGAGTATCATTAATTAAAACACCACAAAAACACATGAAGTTTTACCCTCAGTCACTTTCGTCCAGGTCCGAGCGCCCAGTAGATACGCAGCAGCAGGACGCTGAACTGGGTCTGGGCTGACCGCTGTCCTCTTGCTGCTGTTGGTTCCTGGATGTCGCTGCTCCCTCGTGATCCTGGCCGCCTCTTCTCGCTGCTGCTGAGCTTCTCTCTTCATGCCTGCCTCTGGTGAACTGGTCACAGGGGTGACAGGCAGAGGCAGCATGGTGGATGTTCCAGGCTGGGGTCTTCTGTAAGGACAGCTCGTCTTGTTTCTGCCTGACAAGGTGCTTGGACTGGTCCTCCTGGTTGCAGTGTAGGGGAGAGGCGGCTTGGCTGCGGTGCCTGTCAGGGGCAGCTTGGTCATCCCGGCCTTGGGGTGTCGCTGGGGCTTCCTGGCTGCAGGGTGTCGCTCCAACTTCTTCGGCCTTTTTGCTGGTAGGGGCATTGGCTCAATCAAAATAGCCAAACCTTCAACAGAGACAATAACAAGATTTACCACGAGTGTAAAATCTACAATAGTAACATGTAAGACTTAGTTAACAAGATTTACTTGAATTATTTGCTTGTTTACTTTAAAACTGTGCTGATTCTGAAATCTTCACAATCACCTCACTTTCACAAAACTCAACTGAAAGGGATCAGTGGTTTTTATCATTAATCAAGAAAACACAAAAAAACATGCAAAGTTTTACCCTCAGTCGGTTTAGTCCAGGCCCGAGCACCCAGTAGATACGCAGCCGCGCACCGCTGAACTGGGTCTGGGCCGACCGTCGTCTTCCTGCTGCTGTCGATTCCTGGATGTCCTGGTCCTCCTCGCTGCTCTGTCATGGTCTCCATCCGGATGAATATCGTAATCTGCTAACTTTGATCAGCTTCTATCTCTGTTTAAATTAAAACACAAACACGATGACGTCACTGGCCGGAGCACGTCGCTTTTTTTAAGTTCTTTAGTCACCACGTGATTTGTAGTGAGATTACATCTAGAAACCCTGAATTCACCTTCAAGTAAAAGGACACAGGCAAACACAGCAAACGACAGCCACACAACCAGACTACGAAATGATTTTATTTCATGTACTACTCGCTCACTACACCAAGTAGCTTCTCCTCGTTTTTCAAAATTGTGAAGGTGAAGCTGCCAAATATGCAAATTAACCGCGAATTAGCAGAAATACATAAATAAACGAGGATATCTGTGTGAATAGTCGTCTGAGAGTCTGTTGCTGCGAGTATAAACATATTCGCTCTGGAAAGAGCAGCTAAACCGATGTCGGCTGGATAAACGGAGACTATTTTAATTAGTAAAACATGGCGCCGGTCCCGCACTGAAGGGTTAGAGGTCACAAACCAGCCGGTCCACGCAAAAAATAACATTTTAACATTGTACTCCCTACTCACCAAAAACGATGTCGCTCCTCTCGGTCGCTTTACAGCTCTGAGAATCAACAAACTCCGTTTCCATGACAACGACGTTCTCGTCCGACGCGACGTGCGCGCAGCGCGAATCTAACATTAAACACGGAGGCGCTTATAAAACGCGACGGCGATTTTAAATAAAGCAAATAAGGATTTTATGTTAATTTGGTAATTTGATCAAGCTTCATTAAAGGAGTAATAAGAAGTAATACATGCAGTTAAATACTAAAACCAGTAATAAATAAACTTGTTGTAAAGTCCAGTTTTTAGAACAACTCAGTCGCCCAGTAATTGCTAGACAGGGTAGAAGCTATTTCGACTCGTGCACGCAGTGTTTCCTTCATAATGACATTTATTTTGATCAGGAAAATGTGAGGCCACCTCAATCACTTCGGCCTGTACAGGTAAGCTCACCGATGGAACTATTTTACCTGCTCATGCCCCTCTTAAGTATTTAACCCTTTTTATTCCCCCTCCTCACCTATTCCTGAATTATGGTGCGCTCTGAAAGCCGCTGTTTTGTCCGGTTTGCGCGTCTGAAGTGACAGCGTTAACCACGCCCACTTGTCGCGCTGAACCCCGCGACAAGAAGTGGGGTGTTTCACTGTATTACGTGACATTACACCGTAATGTGTGACTCTAGTGGCGCTGTGTCATGATGCGATTTTAAGTGGTGCTGGGACTGTCCCTGTAACTACTGGTTGTAAGTTCCTCTGGATCAGGGGATAGATGCTGTAAATGTAAAATGGCGCCAGCGTTTTTATAGCAGGGAAGTCGTGCTTTTAAAGTATACTGGCGACGATAATGTTTTGTGCGGAGAATGTACTCATATTTCGGGAAATATATCACCTGAACGTATAATGTGAGCTGAGCGCGGTGACTCCTTGCTTGTTTATGAATATTAACCTGTGATATTCCAGTCATAATTGCTCATATCGAAATGATGGGCTATTTTTTGTGATGAAATAAGACAAACATTGTTTTGTGTTTATTTAATGCTTCAGTAATATTAAATATGAATGGAGGATGAATGCCTCTGGAAAAATAAATATAACTGAACAGAAAAATCTTCTGCCTCTTTTTCTATTTGTAGCTGTGGCACATATCACTGTCGGTAGGGACGCACACAGGAACCCCCACAACTAGTCTCCTTAACCCCGTCTCCAGCCTGGCTCCTTGCTGCAGCGTGCACATCACCACGGTGACCAGATGCTTGCTACTTCTTCCCACCTGTTGCCGGTGCGGGCGCTGCCTGCTACTGAACTCTTTCACATACCTGCCCTGCTGCATGAGCATCAACATGGCAAACAGAAGTTGTTCCAGATCTGCCCCTGCCCTGTTTCCATGAAGCTCTGCCCACATGTATATTCACCCCACAGTCTGCTTCCAGCTCCAGCCCCATGTCAGTGAATGCACCCCCTGGATCGGCCTTGACAGTATGAACGAACCATAACAGGCTTTTTTTGTTTTTCATGAGATTAAGTTCAAATGTGATGTACAATCAGTAAATATATTATTTTTAAAAAATCATGAAATAAGTAAAAAATGAACAAACAACATGTTCAAAAACAGTTATTCTCTGCTGTGGAATAAAAGGTGTGCATTGCATTTTTGCACATAACTTTGGGTATTCCTGTGAACCCAGGAACCCTGCACCTTCCCTTTTTTATTATTACATTATTGGCCAGTGTGAAGTATTGGTCATGTGGACATCTTGGTTTGGAATGGGAGCCGTGGGCCCTTGTTTCCTCCTCTTCTCCTGTATCTGTTGAGAAATCCCACCACTGGTTCATACTTTCTTCCTGGCACTTTGAATTTCACAATCTGGTGGAGGGATGTATAGCCATGCAGAATGTAGTAGAGAGCCATCTGAGTGACGTGTTCCCTGGTGTCCAAGAGGAACTTCTACTGTCATCTTCATTATCACTGATATCTGTTTCAGAAACATAAAGTTTGAGTCAGTAAAATTGCAACCAGAATAAAAACAGCTTGATATTACACATCAAATTTGATATAAAAAATCTGTATTGAGGATAGAGATACACTTCTGGTATTTGTTTGGTGAACACTTCTACAGAAACCCATCAGTTGTGTAAAAGACATACAGTAAATCTGTCAAAAGGAATGCATGTGCTTTTTAATGCATAAAAGTCTTTAAATTTGCATAATTTTACTTCAGATTGTAAATCTGGAAGCTGAATTTTACCAGCCCATGATGATGTACGGTGATTTCCACTCTTATAGTGTGGAAGTGGTGTTTTCAAAAAATGCCGTACTTTTAACTGAAATTCAACATGTGCTCAAACAGGTAGGATTTTTTAGCAGGTTCAACTAAATGATGTACAAACTACAGATCCCATAATGCAGTGCACACTTTGCTGAAAAACGGAGTGCCCAGCACACTGAGTTCGCTGAGGATCTGAAGTTTGTGTGTTATTAGCGCTTCGTATCTCTGGGCCTTAATAATGAATATTTAAAGTGATCTCACGGACCACGATTTTGACACCCCTGCCTTAAAGAATCCTAATATATTAAAATGACCAATAAAGACCAATTTGGTCAAATTAAATAGAAATTAATAATAGATAGAATCGTGAAGAGCATTACAACTTCATGGCAACGTAGATGCCTAGCATTTAGATATTTAGCATTTTCTTTACAGTCAGCAGTAGATTCATTTTTTGGACATTTCAGAATCTGTATAATTTTCTACAAAGATCACATCCAAATTCATGCATTTGTTTTTTTTAATCTATTTTTTTTTACTGTGGATTATGAGACTTATTGTTCCTGTTGTCATCTGAATGGTTATTTTTTATTTTTTTAATTTAAATGTTATGTTTTTATGTTTTAAAATCCTTATTTTTGGGGATTCAGACTCTGTACCAAAGGTTCTGGAAAGAGTTTGATTGTGTGACTCATGAGACGTTATTTTATACGTTACAATACAGTGGGGTCCCCAACTCCTTAATTAAGATTCTATCCTTTTGATTCACTCATCAGTCTACATATGTTAAATGGGGTAACTGTGTGTCCGTCCCTTTTGATGTTTGTCATGTGGTTAGTAAAGGAAGTGTTCTGTCATCTCTTCTTTTTAATGTATACATGGATGTGTAGTCGGTGGAACTATAATCAATAACCTGACGTGTGCAGATGATTTAATGATCTACTGTCCATACAGTGCTGGCTACAAACATTACTGAGGGTCTGGTCACAGCACGGTTCAGAGTTTGAGATCACTTATAATGGCAAGAAAAATCGTAAGCAAAGAAAAACATTATATAGACTGTTAGTATTGTGTATAATCTGCATTTAAGTGTTCTCTCTCTCATTTTCCATGACCGAAATGTCATGTGACATATTTTCCGTTCCTTTGGTGCGCAAAAACTCTTTACCATAGACACACCTCGTAGATATATACACTAGATGTTGCATTCAGCCCCTCAGCAAAGTCACTGCCATATTTTGACATGGTTCTGAGCTAATTAAATCACACTTCTCTGAAAATTACAGACCAGAGCATCTGTCTTCCCACCCCACCTCATGCTTGTAGTAGGAGTGTAGTTTAAGTTCATTTTGAAGGAAAAAATACCTATATGGAGATAGCCTACTTGTATGTTCAAAATGTTATGTTAACAAAAGGCTTCTCTATCAATTTATTCGTAAATACATGTCTGACTTTTATAACGAACCAAGACAATAAAAATCACTTCTCAAATTTGCCAGTTTATGTATTCTGTATTTTGTATGACAACTTGCCTTCCAGATGTTCATTCATTTAGGAGCTCTACCCAGACCCAAGGCTCTATTGACGCATTTGCTCCCAAAAAAAATTCCCATGCAGTATGGTGTTCCGGCTGGTCTCCTCCCGGTGACATTCAGCTCTCGTTTCGGTCTCTGACTCTCTTGAGCTGCCACCATCTGGCACTCAGATTCCTGTTAAGCAACTCTGCAAAACCCACAAGGTTGTAGGAGGTATCCGGCTTTGCTGTGCGGGCATGTCTGGCAAAAGGTCTGAAGAGAGCTTGGCCAGGAGCTGCTGTACATGTGAAGAACTGCCCAACTCTGCAGCTACCTGATTAGTGTCCAGAGACTGGAGCAGGCCTACTAAGACCCGACTCCGTACTGCAAAGTCCCTGAAGTGTTTGGAGTCACCAGAGCGCACTAGAGGTCAATTAAGAATTGTGCTTATTTCTCTCAATACTAAGTGGTGGGGCTGCCCATATCTTTGCTGAAGGGCTGTCAGAGCATGTTTGTATGGAAGTGGGCTATTCTCAGATTCATGATGAAGTTATGCAGAGCCATTTTCAACATAGCAAACTCTAAAGGATCATCATGAACGAAATTAGGAAATGAAGGGGCTTCTAAACATCGCCAGTATGTTCTTGGGGTGACTGGGAACTAACCGAAGGAAGATCTACATGCTGGGAACATAAAATATCAGGTACCTGATTACAGGCCTGAGTGGGAACCTGCATTACTGTGCTTCTAGTTAGAACTCCACCTGGTGGTCATGGATGGGATTGGATGACACGCTATAACATGGACTTTATGACAGAAATACGTGGCTGCAGTAGCTGTTGCTGCTGTACTGGGTTAACATACGCTGGGGGCTGTACAGAGTGTAGCAGAGTTGCATCTGAAACAGGCAGAATACTAATGGCTATCTGGACATGAAAAGGTGAAGCGAGGTGTTACCTGGGAGGAGGAAGAGCAGGCAGATAGGTCCATGGCACTGATGGCTGCTGACAAGAGACTAACACTCGTTCTACTGCGGCAGTGGGCAGCCATGACAGGCGCCCGGGGAGCAGTGTGTGGGGACGGTGCTTTGCTCAGTGTCACTTCAGTGGCACTTTGGCGATTTGGGATTCGAACCGGCAACCCTCTGATTATGGGACCGCTTCCTCATCACCTACAGGGGGGGGGGTTAATGCAGAGGACACATTTCATTGTGTGCATGTCTGATGTGCATGCTGTGTAATGACAAAGATCCAAAAATCATTGATTATTATAAAACCCTTTCAATAATCTTAGTACAGCACTGAATGAAGAAACAAAATTGGCCTTCATGACACAACAGATGTGGGTTTGAATACATCATTATTTC
This sequence comes from Denticeps clupeoides, assembly GCF_900700375.1. Taxonomy (NCBI): domain Eukaryota; kingdom Metazoa; phylum Chordata; class Actinopteri; order Clupeiformes; family Denticipitidae; genus Denticeps; species Denticeps clupeoides. The sequence continues at coordinate 17,911,867 of NC_041707.1, forward strand.
AATGTTTGTCCATAACTATTTATTATCTTCCCAGTAATTTTTCTATACTTTTAATCGAAAAACAAGTAAAATACTGAATGATCTACAAAGTTTGAACTGTAGTGTAAAAAAACAGAACACTTTTACCTGTATGTTGTGTCGTCCATGGTGGACCCTGGCCCACTCCACGGGGGGTGGAATTAAAGCTCATTTTATTCACATGAATACTACATTAAACCCCACTGAAGATGAAGGTGAACTCCATCTGCATCTATGCAGCAAAGCATCTCATTTTCATTTTTCTTTTCCACAGTTAAAAGCCGGCAGTGTAATCTGACACTGAAATAATCTCCCCACAGTCTCACGTCTCTGTCTCAGTACTTGTTCATCTCAGTTTCGGGATGGGAACTAATGTGATAATTACAAGGGTGTTAAAATATAACTAGTTTAACAGATTAAAACCTAAAATGGGAAATGAGTGTGTGTGTGTGTTCTGGCACTCCAAGTTATTGTTCAGTTCATAAATCCTGGCAGATTAAAATAAACTCATCGGGCAGCGAGGTTGGAAGCATCTCCCAATTTCCTTTTTAAAAATGCGCTGCCTTTCCAAAATCTGGTGGTTTGCGCAACACTGGAAGGAAACGGGACCATCTGTGACCCCCTCTATAAATGTACATTCAGAATGGTTCTAGACGCAGATAATAAACAGTTACTACAACTAACAACATTCTATAGTTCATGTAATACCAACAGAACTAACGTACTGATTTACTAAACTAGTTAACATTCCAAATTAAATAACTCAAAGCTGCATTACCATAGAGCAGTGGTCTCTAACTCCACTTTAGAAGTTATTTTAAATGGTGTAATTCACATAAAACCTTTTTTTGTATATTTGTATGCATCTTTACTGTGTAACAGCATTCACTGCCTCCAACGTGCAATAACTCCCCCAAATTCTACCTATAAAGAATAAAGAAATATTAATGAAGGGGACAACATCACTCACTCAGAGGTGCAAAGTTGGGGTGATGACTCGCAGCTTGGCGTAGATGGAACTCGCCTCCTTTCCTTTCTGGCTTTGTTTCTCTCCTGTCTGGTTTCGCCAGGCGCCGCACTGCTTGTAGTGTCATTTTTTTTATTTGCTGAGTTAAAACTGTCTAGAACGCCACGGACACCGTCGCCATCATCCTCACGTCTCCGCCGCAGTCAGTGCCAGAATCTGCCGAGTTTTCACGACTCTGCCGTAAAGCGCCAAAAAGACGCGCCCCGTTAGGAGAGAGAAATCCTGCCCGTAAACTTTGTAAAAGCAGTTACGCACGAACTCCCACATTCTCATCCTTTTTTACAAAAAGCCTAATAAAAACATTTCATTAGGCGCACTTTAAAATGAGCCCTTAAGGTACACGTGTCAAACTCGCGGCCCGCTGGTCACATCCCGCGAGATTACTTTGTATAGATCTATTAATATAACTCGGCGATATGAAGCGCTGATTGCACACAAACTACAGATCCCAAAATGCCGTGCGCACGTTGCTGAGCGCCCTACGCATTATTTGAATCGTGACATGCTGCACTACACGGATTTCGCCTGTATAGTTCAGTTCGACAAAAAGTAAAAGGAAAATAAAGCTCTACATCTGGGGTATTCAACTAAATTTAAAGAGGATCAGTTAGAAAAGATTTCTAGAAACAAAGGTCCAAAAGATTATAACTGTTTAGTGTGAATAGTGTCCTATTCATTTTTCATTTAATCAACATTTGATGTAATTAATACCTGAAAGTCAAATCAAATTAATTCAGAACAATTAAAAAACATTGACAATATTTATTGTCATATTACACAGAACTGAACATAAATATATGACTGCTGATATGCATGTTTTATAGTTTACTAAAAAAAGAGTAGGGCTGCATTTCATAATAAAAGGAAATTGTGCATAAAAATTGTGCATTTTTAAATAAAGTTCTGAACTTCAAAAAAATAAAGGGAGAATTTTCCCCTTTTCTGTGTCACATTTTGACTCAGCAGACTGTTATAGAAAATAAACCAACAAATTTTAACAGTTAAACAATTTTAGACGCTCACTTTCTTCCCCTGTTATATTCCCCTGCTTTTTTGTTCAGTGAGAGAATTGATCTCTAGCTTGTCCTGCCAGGATTTTAAACCTGGGCTTGAATGGAGTCAGGGCCATTCTCATACACATGTGGAGGTGCTCGATCGAGAGTCTGGAATGATATTTAGTTTTAATTATGTTCATTGTCGAGAAAGCTGTCTTGCAGTGCCGTGTGGAGCCAATCATGGTCAATATGTACAAGGCTACTTTGCTCAGACCAGGGAAAGTTGTCATAATAAGCATTTGAAGCCAGAAAGTGGAAGGGTCAGTTCTTACAAACTGCTCTTTCAGGGCCACATCTTCTTGGAGATCGAACAATTCCATCTGGAGAGGATCCAGCATTTGCCCATTCAAAGTGCTGTGTGACTTCCTTTGAGAACCCTCTGACAGCAGTGATGAGAAATGGATTCTGAAGGAACGTGGTGATCAGCTTATCAATAAAGCCAACAAAAGAAACAGCATCTCGTCGTCCCTGAACCTGTTCCTGCACTGCTGGGAAGTGCGTGAAGTCTCTCTGCAAGTCTTCCATGAAGAAGTTTCCTTTGAAAGGAGCAGACAGATATAATCAGGTCACAATTTGAATGATCTGAATTGTAGCCTCAAATTCAGATCATTCAAATGTGAAGCGATATCAACCAAAAAGGTCACATTGTCCATCTGTTTCTCATTTTGAAAAAAAAGAGAGAAAACTCTTTTGCCTTCTGACTTCTTAGTTCTACCAAAAAAAAGATGCTGCTTCCCTCCTAATGGACCAAAAGCGTGCTAACACCCTGCCTTTCCTGAGCTGTTTCGCATTATCGTGCAGCAAAATATCATCAGCATCGACTTCTCTGAGGAATTCTCGATGCGATGCTGGTAGGAAGAAGATGCCCTGAGAAAAATGATCATTTGCATCATTGTATTCATCACCTCAGCATGCTCGTCTGACAGGGAGACACTGAGGACAGATTGGTGAATGATGCAATGGTAAGATGTGAGTTCAGGATTGTCTTCTTTCAGTCTCGCTACAGCTCCTTTCTCTCTCCCTATCATAGCAGGGGCTCCATCTGTGGTTATTAAAATCACTTTTTTGGCTATAGTCCTCTCTCTGTTAACAGCTCCTTAATGTCCATGTAGATGTCTTCTGGTCTGAAGTGAGATGAGCCCTAAAAGATCTTCACAGAATTCTGTGGTCTGTGTTGAAATACCAGACAGACTAACAGTTGAGCATCATTACACAAGTTAGTGGACTCATCCACAGATAAACCTTCACATGGTGCCGTACACTGGGGCAGTGGTGGCCAAGCGGTTGAGGAAGTGGACACGTAATCAGTAGGTTGACGGTTTGAATCCCGATCCGCCAAGGTGCCACTGAGGTGCCACTGAGCAAAGCACCATCCCCACACACTGCTCCCCGGGTGCCTGTCATGGCTGCCCACTTCTCACTCAAGGTGATGAGTTAAATGCAGAGGACAAATTTGTGTGCACTGTGTGCTGTGATGCTGTGTATAACATATGACAATCACTTCACTTTCTTTCTTCTTCTTTACACATGGCTTCATCTAGCTGGTTTAGCACATCCTGAGACAGTGTTTCCCTTTTCTTTGTGGCAGAAGATGCTAACAACAGTATCTGCTTTATTTTATCTCAAAGCTCTTGTTTTCCATCAAGTAACGTTACTGACAACCTCTCAATCAGTAAATGGCTTTTTTGTGTTGACCCAAAATCCAAGCAGCTCAGAGGGAACACACATGAGAACATTGTGGGGCAGTGAATGTGTGACTCGGGATCCCTTTGGGCTGGTCGTATTGGATTCTGAGACTGCTTATTTTTGGTGATATTACCTCACATTTTATTGGGAATGTTTCCATTATGTCTCATAATGGCGTTTCACATTGGCACTTTTAATAAGAGCCACATTTTCTGAACAGATGAGGCTTGTAAGAATAAATGTATTTATCATGAACATGGACATTTCCATACAATATAAAAAGGGTTTCAAAGTTTTGAGCCACTAAAATCTGATTTATTTAGGGTAAAAGAGCACATGTACAACACTGTTTTCACTGTAGAATTCACCTGGGAACTTTGCTGTAATGCACATAGGTTTATTTTTTTAAGTAAATGTGACGCTTTATGCCAACAGTGTTGCTCACTTGCTAGAACTGTCATTGTTATTTACATGTCTGCATTTGGAACTGTAGATGGCTGCCAATTTGTATTTTAATAAATAAGCAGTTTCAATTTGGGCATTTTGATGTTTATGCGCCAGAGCAAAAGGGTGGATAATGTCACTATATTTGATGGGAATATGATACCGTATTAGATGGGTATATGATAAGGTGTTCCGTTGCAGCTACTGCACAGCACATCCGAGCAACAGTTGAAATTCGGGGCTTGGGCTGCAGTTGTAAACAGTTGTAGTGCGAGTGGGTGGAGATGTAAAGAGTTTTGGAATAGGACAGTTGTCTCTTTTTTTGTCATGCAGGGCAGGTTGTAGATAGGGAGGCGGTGGTGAGTCAGGGTGGGTGCAGAGCAGCAATCTTAATCACTGGTGTCGTGGTTCTCCTTGAGGAGGGTGTGCCAGCGTTCAATCTTCTTGTCTTTCTTCTTCAGACACTCGTACCAATGCTTCAGACGCTCTCCTTTAGCAGAGATGCCCAGCTGGCAACCTCCTGTCAAGGGGTTGAAGGCATTGAAAAAGATGTGTTTGATAAACATGTTCATCTCCTTCTATGTTATTCAGTATTAACAGACACTGAGGAATTACATTTCTGAGAATATTTTTCATATGCTTACAGTTATCCTTACTTTACATTCTCTCTATCACTACTAAATGATACATTTGTGGCTGGTTCTTTGGTCAAGATGGAGCATTCATTTTGTTTTATTTAGCCTATGCAAAATGTCTGTTTGGGACATTTTCTGGAGAAATAAAATGTCGTAGTCCCAAATAAATACCACTCTGTTGAAAGCAGGATTTCACATAAATATGTGACAAGCTCATGCTGGGTACATAAGTAAATGTTTATTTAAAATGTATTTAATGCATAAATGTTCTTGATAATGTACTGTAAATGATATAGATTTATTGCCTTTTACAAAAAAGGAAAAATAGAAAGTGCTGTTATTTTATATTTTCAGATCATCTTGTGTAGCTTAAGCTTTGTTAACCTTTTAAGAATATAGTAAAATATCATTATAGCAACCTGATCATCATAAAAACACAGAGACAAAAAAACAGCAATTCAAATAAAAGCAGTTAGAGAAAAGAACATGTGTGAATGCCATGTCTATATGTACTCAATAATTGTCAAGTGGGGGTCAAGCAGGTCAGCCAATTAAAAAGAAGCAATGAGTGCTGCCTCTGTTCTCAACAATGTAGTCATTAGATTTGCCAATGTCGTAGTCCCAAACTGAAATGTCCAGTGTCTTCTTTGCCAGATCTGCATGTTTAATTTCATAGCTAAACTCCTGTAAAATAGCCACATGTAGGCCTCATTAATTAAATAAATTTCATATATTTACATTTATTTAAATAAATACATTTATAAAAAACATACATCAATGGCAGCTTCTAACCTCATTAAACTCAGGGTTCAAGGTCTTCTTCTTGATCTGTGTCTTATTCTTAGCCTTCTTTCCCATGTCAGGCTTCAGGCACCTGAATATAGAAGCACAGGCAGCAAATGATAAATTATGACAAAAGCATATTAAGTTACCTTAAATTGTTATTTACTGGATTCATTTAGGTTTTTGCAAGATAATCGATCTTATATCGAGAGAACTTTCAAAGCTCAGCCTTATTCTCAAGCAATTTAAAAATTTGCCCACCAGGAACATTGTTGCACCAATTGTCTATGTTTGGCTAGGAATGAGGCCAACAGTGCGTCTCTCTGTTACTGCAGAAGCTATTTTGCTTAGATAAAAGAGGAACACTCCCTGTGTGATGCAGGTAAAATCATTGATATGAAAAAAGCTATTAATGTACTCACATTCATCAATACATGTGTTAGGATGCATTAATGAAAGTGTAAATGCATGTAAGAGTGGATAAATGAGCATGATAACTCACATTTTGACGAAGGGGTCTGAATACCCATTTGCCTCCATAGCAGCAAGGTGAACAACCCCAACAATGAGCTGACTCAGCTGAGAGTTGTACGTCAGAGAGATTAGGATCCGGCCCCTCTCCTCCACATCTGCTCCATCTTTTACAGACTGATAAATAGAAAAAAGAAAGGAAGAATGTTTTTTTTTTTTACTGTATAATACCTGTATATATATATATCATTCATTTATTCTCCTCGTACCTCATCCTCATAAAGAGCAATGCCTCGTGCTCCACCAGCTGTAGCAGTTCTCTTTGTCTGAGAGAGACAGTATGAGAGTTATGAAAGGTAAAGTGGGTAAACGGGTTATCTCATTCATTTTCATAGTAGATGCTCCATATGCATGTATTTCATTTGACTTGTTTCAAATCTATATTTTGGTTATGGGTCTCAACTAGGCCTGTCCCAAACGATTATTTTCTAAATGATTCATCTAGTGATTATTTTTTTGGTGCATCGATGAATCTAACGTTTCCTTTTTCCTAATCAGTTGGATTAAGTAATCCCACATTAATTGACTAATATAGCTATTTATAAATTCTAAATTTGCAGCAATGCAATTGATGATGTCGACAGGTGAGGACAGCTCTAGTCTCAACACAAACATGAAAAAATAAAATATATTCAATACATATACAGTATGTATTCATGGTTGGCGCGTGACCTGACACCTCCAAGGCTGTGGAGTTTTCATGCTTCCCCCTGTTTTGACGCTGGATTCCTTCAGATTCTCCCAGAATCCCCAGTAACAGCCATGACCCTGAGTAACAGCACTACACGGTTAAGGAAAGTGTGTTCATGAAGTCAGTGCTTGTGTGTTTGTGTGTTCTTGTACATTTGAAAGTTTTAGCTTTACTGTTGTGAGCTTAGTGGGTACCTTCTGAGGTTTAAAGGTATGGCTAGTTTGCATATAATTCACTATCTGTTGGCTGTGTGTAGTGGTGACTCACAGGAATCACTCTTTCCAGACAGACATTGAAGTTCTTCTTCTGGTTCATCTTCAGCTTCTTAAGGGCGACTCGGGTTTCTCCGATGAACTCGTTATGTCCAAACTTGTCCTCATCGCACACAGACAGCCTGCAGTGGAGACATTTGGGATACAGTCAGCCCCACCCCACACCTCCTGTCACCTGGTGCCAATGAGGTGCTATTGAGCAAAGGACAACAACTACAACAACAACATTTATTTCTTATATAGCCCAAAATCACATACAGTATGTCTCAATGGGCTTTGACAGGCCCTACAGTTGACACCTACCACACTTGACCCTTCTGCACACAAGGAAAAACTCCACAAAAAAAAAACTCTAGGAGAGAGAAAAAAAAAAGAAAGGAAGAAACCTTGGGAAGGAGTGATACAGAGAGGGACCCCCTTCCAGGGTAGAGTGAGCCAGCAAATGGTGTCAGTGCAGGGTTATCTAAAGTGAAGTGATTGTCACATCTGATACACAGCAGCACAGCACACGATGCACACAGTGAAATTTGTCCTTTGCATTTAACCCATCACCCTGAGTGAGCAGCCATGACAAGCGCCCAGGGAGCAGTGTGTGGGGACGGTGCTTTGCTCAGTGGCACCTCAGTGGCACCTTGGCGGATCAGGAATCGAACCAGCAACCTTCTGATTGCAGGGCTGCTTCCTTAACCGCTAGGCCACCACTGTTGGGGATGATATAATAATAAGTCCTACAGTTGTAGGGTTGGAGAAGTCCAGAATGTAGTCCAGTGTCATGGTCTAGATTACGTGTCCATAATGATGTTACTGGTCCACTTGAAGATCCTTGAAGCGGTGGTGGTGGCTGTGGTGACCCTCTGGTTTGTTTCATGGTATGTCCTTGTTTAGCAGTTGTCAGGAAGTGAAGTGAAATGAGGGTCTAGGATTTTAACAAAAAGCCAGAGAAAACAGATAGGTTTTGAGATTGGATTTAAACACTGAGATAGTGTCTGAGTCCCGGACACTGACAGGCAGGCCGTTCCACTACTGCGGAGCTCTACAGGAGAAGGATCTGCTCCCAGCTGTGACCTTCTGTACTTTTGGTACCAGTAGTGACCCCCGCACCCATTGATCGAAGGGGGCGTGGCGGTTCGTAAAGAACCAAAAGTTCCCTCAGGTATTGCGGGGCGGGACCATTTAGAGCTTTATAGGTCAAAAGTAGGATTTTGTAGTCAATCCTAAATTTGATGGGTAACCAGTGCAGTGATTGTAAGACTGGGGTGATGTGGTCAAATTTCCTAGTTCTAGTTAGAACTCTGGCTGCAGCATTCTGAACTAGCTAGAGTTTACTCATGCACCTACTAGAGCATCCAGACAGTAATGCATTGCAGTAATCTAACCTTGATGTAATAAATGCATGGACCAACTTTTCTGCATCATGCATTGAAATGATATTTCTTATTTTTGCAATATTTCTAAGGTGAAAGAATGCTATCCTAGTGACATTATCTACGTGCAAATTGAATGAGAGACCTGCATCAATGATGACACCTAGATCCTTTACTTCAATACTTGGTGAGATAGAAAGGCTATCCAGGGTTATGATGTAGTCAGCCATCTTATGCCTGGCTGCTTGAGGCCCAAGTACAAGCGCTTCTGTCCTGTCAGGGTTTAACAGGAGATCTGGCATTGCTGACAGATACAGCTGTGTGTCGTCAGCATAGCAATGAAAGCTAATACCGTGTTTGCGGATGACGTCACCTAAAGGTAACATGTATAGCGAAAAAAGTAACGGACAGAACCTTGTGGAACACCAAACTCTACTTTACTATGTGAAGACGAAACACCATTGATGTCCACAAACTGATATCGGTTGGTCAAATATGATCTGAACCATTCAAGGGCTGTTCCCTTAATCCCAACTAAATTCGCTAACCTGGCAAGGAGAATAGCGTGATCAATAGTGTCAAACGCTGCACTCAGATCAAGCAGGACAAGCAGCGAGATGCGTCCCTGATCAGAGGCCAACAGCAGGTCACTTTAACCAGCGCTGTCTCAGTGCTATGATGAGATCTAAATCCCGATTGATATACTTCATGGATATTGTTACAGTCTAGGCATGTGCTCAGCTGCTGGGCTACGACTTTTTCCAAGATTTTTGATATAAACGGGAGGTTGGATATCGGTCTATAATTTGATTGCGATCAAGATCAGGCTTTTTAATCAGGGGTCTAATGACTGCTACCTTGAACGAACTTGGTACGTGGCCGATACTAAGCGACGAGTTAACAATTTTGAGGGTAGAATTTATAATATCGGGTGTTATTTGCTACAAATTCGTTTTGTTTTAACCAAGTTTCGGTCAGGCACAGCACATCGAACCCCTGATCTGTAATAATTTCATTGACAATTAGCGTTTTAGGTGTGAGAGATCTAACATTTAATAATCCTATTATTAAATCGGGGGTGCTGGTGGTACGTTCAGAAGGAGTGATAGTAACGGGTAGTATGTTCCTGAAACAGACACCCCGCCCAGCCCGTGGAACAGACACAGTGTCAGCATATTATTGAGTTTTATTATTAATGTTTCTTGTAGAATCTCTTGTTTTAATAGAGCGAGGTAAAGACACAGTGACAATATTGTACACGCTGGGTGGCGACTCTACGCAAATGGCAGACACTCGGTTTAGCCGGTCTGTCTGCTGCCTGGTCTCGGCTCTGGCGAGTCAGTTTTGTTTTTTGGTTCTAAGACTATGAGCTAAATTTTTAAGACAACTGAGTGGCGCCCGCCCAGTTGGGGTGGATGCCGTCTCGCCCAAAAAGACCAGGCTTCCCCCTAAATGTTGGCCAGTTATTAATAAAACCCACTTTATTTTTTGGACACCACTCCGACAACCAGCGATTTATGTAGAGGAGCAGCTACAGATCTCGTCGCTACGCCGAAACTGCGGTAGCCGGACGTCGTAGCGCCGACGTGAATCGCTATACTGGAGTACCTGCGGTTACAGGGTTTTATTCGCTGGTGCCGCTATCCTCACGTTTCTAACTATAGAGTCGCCAATGACGAGAGCCGGTGGACTGTAGGACCCAGCGGATGCCTCGCTGAGGGGGGAGAAGCGGTTCTGAACGCGGACCGGTGTGTGGTGCCCAGGTGGTGGGGGAGCTTGGCGGGAAGCTCGCTTGCGTGATTTACGCCGAGCCGTCAGCCAAGTGCCCTGCTGTCCGGAGGGCGCTACTGGTACCGGCGCCGGGGTAGACAAACTCACCGGCTGAAAGGAGTCAATTAAGACTTCTGTTTCCCTAATTAAATATAAATTTCGGATGCGCTCCTCTAGCTCGGCTATTTTCTCCGTCATTTCAACTAGTCTCCTACACTTCCCACAGGTGAAATCCTCACTACTGACCGAGTTCGTCAAGCTGTACATTTCACACACTGCACATGGGATTAGCGAGGGAGCCATAACTTACGTTTTTGGTGAATTTGCGTGAGGACCTTCCCCACACACTGCTCCCCGGGAGCCTGTCATGGCTGCCCACTGCTCACCAAGGGTGATGGTTAAAAGCTGAGGACGCATTTCGTTGTGTCACCGTGTGCTCTGCTGCATTGTTTCACAATGACAATCATCACTTCACTTTCAATTTCGGTGGATGAAGAAACAGATAAAACTATTCTGCATGTACCTTGTACCCTCCTTCCCCAAAGCACTTATCACACCCTGCACTGCACCTCACCCTGTAAGATCATCTAAACTCTTCTCTGCTTTGGCGTCTACAGTGGGAACAGACCATGGGATATTGCAGGTTTTCTTTGTTAATAAATCAGACAAAATGTAAACAATTCTGTATTATCTGTCAGTATGGGGTGCTGTGTGTACATTAATTAGGAAAAAAATACTTTTATTTTAGCAAATGGTTGCAATATAACAAAGAGTGAAAAATTTAAGAGGGTCTGAATACTTTCCGTACCCTCTGTAGGTGGTGGAATGAACTTCCCCTAGATGTTCAAACAGTGACTGGGGGCTTTAAACAAAGGCTAAACACCCATTAAAAAGTCTTCCTTTTTGTTCTTATTCTACATGCTATATATGGAAAAAAAAGTTTGACTGATGATATGTTTAGACCAGATTTAGACCAGATTTTCACTGATAGTGAATGCCATCACAGCACCTGTCAAATGCTGTAAATATAATGTAAATTTCCTAAACAGCCCTGCGTTGAGTCCCCACGTCCACCAGGTGGCACCAAATGCAGCCTCTGTCACTCTCTTTCTCCCTCAGGACTGGTTAACTGTAGTTACCTTGCTGGCTCCAGGCAGCAGGTGCAGTTTGATGTAGGGGTCAGCCAGACCATTGGAGTCCATCGGCTTCAGACCCTGCAGATGGAGCACCAGTTTAAATTAGGCAACAAATAGACTGCAAGTTTGATCCTGACACATTGTTTGATTAGCATATACGTAATTTATATATTCAAGTATGGGACAATGAAGCAGTATCTTGTGAAGACATTCACTTTGTCTTCTGGTAACACGTAAGGTGTGAAGATGTGCCCGCTCTACTGTAATGCTGCGGTCCTCCTGGAGAACTAGGTGTCGGCTTTCAGCATCTGTGTTCGGCCCCAAGTCACTTTCAGCTGCTTCAGAGTTAGGTAATTAGGGCCCCTTAAGAGCAGGGTAGCGCCCACACTCGCCTTCACTCGAGATTGTGTAATGCTGCGTGTTTCCTTTTTGGTTTGTATGTGCTTTTTCAGGCACATATTTCTGTTTACATTATTAAAACCCATTTATGTTAACATGGCACGGACTGGTATCTTCATCCCTCAAAGATGTGGCATGACATTTACAATCTATTAATAATTTATAATCTATAAATCTACAATTATTTAATGAGATCAATATATAAAGTATATCCCACAGCAGTGATGGCACAAAATGGGTTCAATAAACAAACAAACAAACAAATAAACTAATAAACTAATGTCATAGTAAACATAAGAATGTATGCTTTTTGCATGAATATTGTTCCTGCTCTCTTACTTTTCCTCTAATGATGTTGCAGTGAAGGCTGCTGTTGTCCTGGTCATACAGAAGGCTGAACTCCAGAGCTCCCAAAGTGGCTGAAAGAAGCACAGAGATGATCCAAAACATTTACAATGGAAAACACAATGGGAGTTCCATGGTGTGTCAAATCTACTCGAACTTTATATGTATTGGAAATCCAGTTTAACCCTTGTGTTGTGTTAGAAAGCTGTAACACCTGTGGTGTTAGCGGGTCAATTTGGACTCATGATTTAAAAATGCTTGAAAATGCTTAAAATCACCAGTTTTCCTTCAAATTTTGGTTTTCAGCTAATTGCTGGCTTAGTATGTAGTCATATAAATGGAACCAGTGTGTGAATAGTTTTTTAGTTGGCTCCACACACACAGTATTTTAAAATATACCACTCGTTTTTGATTGCAAAAACTGTTTAAATTCACTAAATATATTTCTTTTTCTTATAGAATGAGTAATAATAAACTATAAATATGTTATAAACTAATATTAGAGTACACCTACCAAAAATGTTTAATTTTTTTTTTTTTTATTATTTAAAATAATTAATAATAGTGACATCTTTGGTGTTTCGGGACAAAACGAACCCACATAGATAAATGGTAGGATAAAGACAAGAAGTCAAAAACAATTTTCCATAACCCAAGTCTTGTCTCCCTGTTGTCAAAACGTAGCACACTTGATAATGCATGAAAGGACTGAAGCAATATTGTGGCACGAAAATAGGGCGTCCTGACTCACTATGCCATAAGCTGCCCGTAGCTTCATTACAGGATCTGTATACCCTCGCAAGAAGCAACAGTCCCATGTAGGCATTGAGCTGTGTTTTGTCCATCTCTGTCCAGCTATCACCAAACACTCTTCTTCCTTCCATGTTGGTCATCTCAAGTAGGATATTCTGAATAGGTCGTGAAAAGTACAGTTCAAATGCTGTCTTGGGCGTGTGACACCACGTATCTAGTAGGCCCTGGAGTCATTCTGAGGATGTTCTCTGTTGGTGCCCTGGATTGGGTTTGAAGAGGGCTTGATAACCATGAAATGTCACCTTTTCTGGACTTGAAAACCTCTTTTTGATCATCTGTGACATCTGGGTCCTCCTCATTGGATGTTTGGTCTTGTTCAGGGTCATACTGAACGTCATCCTCATCCACAGACACATCCTCCTCAGCTTCACTTTGCCCTCTATCCTCAGGATCACCATCATTACCAAAGATATGATCTAGTGCCTCATGAACAGTATACCTTTTGCTCATGTTGTCTGATGCTCCTACAGAATTCAACTGATACTATCCCACTCTTTATATGTGCCAATGTTTATAAACAATAAATCAATATGCTGCGAGAAGGTTTGAGTTCACATGGGGGGGTGGTGTATGTGCACCTGTATGCATGTGTTTCTGAATGTCTCTGTCTGTGCCTGTGCATGTGAAAGAGGCCTGTGTGTGTGTGTGTGTTTATGCGTGTGTTGGTGATATGGGCCATAACTGTGCACATTGGGCCATACTTGATCCTCAGAGCAACCCATAGATTTAAGTGATGACGGGTCATTTTGGACCCGTAACACCACATATGTAACTTTTTTTTTTTTTTGAGACCTTTAGAATTTAAGAAAATTGTGAAAATTGATTTACTGCATTTAAATAAGTGTGTCTGAGGATTAGGTGAAGTCTCATTCCAGGACAAAAAAGGAAAGTGTACTTTTTACACAGTGTCACGGGTGGGCTGGCATGAAGGAGGACGCATTCGCAGGACAGGGGTTTAATCCAAACTTCACAAGACAGGGGAACATCTACACGCACAATGACCCGACGGCGAACAGACACGAACAGGATAGCTTTATACAATTATATAAATATACACCAGGTGAACACGATCAGGGAACATTACATTACACGAACATGAAACTCCGGTCCAGACTACGGATCCGGAGTAACCCCTGCCGTTCCGGATCATGACACACAGTCACAACAGAAGGGTTAATAAGAGCAAAAATAGGCCACTGTGTTAACACCGAAAGTCAATTACAAAAGAGTCACTAAAGGAAAACTAGATTACAGCAATGGGACAGACCCTAATCAGAAAACAATCATTTAGGGCATAAAATAACACAAGTCACATTACATCACAGCTAAAACTATTTCCAAATATCTGTTTAAGAATACATTTCTAATAAAATACCTATTTACTGCCTCTGTCAGGAAAAAATGTCATTATATTCTAATTCTAATTTTATTTGTCACATACATAATCATACTGTCAAGTCCATGACGAGGCAGGTGTACGGAGAGGAGGACGAAGAGTGACGAGAAGACGAGGAATGAAGGACGCAATCACCTGACATCACGAAACCGGGGTTTAATGGCACAAGACAGGGGAGACATCCGAGACGTTGACACTGGTGAACATGGAACATAACTTTAAAGACCTGACGGAGAACAGAAACGAACAGGGCAGCTTTATACAATTAACACAGGTGAAAACGATTAGGGAAGATTTCACATGACAACAGTGAAACTCCGGTCCGGAACGTGACACATACATGGTATGATATGCAGTGAAATGCTTTAGCGACTGCTACAGACCACAGTATTGCAAGTATACAATGAAACAAATATTACAAACATAACCAAATATTACACTTTTATGTCTTTAACATTAAACATAAAATATATGTAACAGGTAGGGTGAAGGTGTGCAAATGAGTGTACATTTTCACTTAGGGGCGTACTCACTTTTGTTGCAAGCAGTTTGGACATTATAGTCTGTGTGTTTAGTTATTTTGAGGGTGGAGCAAACTGACAAGCTGTACATTGTTTACTTTACATTTACAGCGTCACATCTTCAGTGTTGTACCAAGGAAAGATATAATAAAATATTTTGATATTCAAACCGCAAACTTCTGATAATGGATCCCAGCAACACTGTAACTTCCAGTCACCCTCCTCACTTCAATGAGGAAGTGGGGTTTGTGACAGCTGTCAATCACCAATATGTTTACCTCAGATCTTTTGTTACATTATTATAGTTCAATTCCTCTTCTACATTACAATTTCAATTATATTGAATTCATAGATGATCACACTGGATTAAAGATTCCATTGACGTATTTAATTCACATTTAGTCAGTGGTGCAGGTAGCCCAGTGGGTTTGTTGTAACTGTAATATTTTGGGTCAAATCAGTGGAGGGCTATATTTAGGGTTCGACAGAATTGTTCCAATGTTCATAAGAAATCATAGAGCATACAATTCTACAAAAAGTCTTATGTTAATATGCTAAAGTATATGATTGCATTTATCATTACATAAGAATTATCACTTGTGGAAAAAGTACTGAAAATGTAAAAGTGTCTTTACCTTGCATAAAACAGCACTTTTATTCTACTTTTAGGTGGTATAAATGTACAAACTGTGTTCAGACCACCCCATAAAACATTTTGAGCACAGTTGGCCACAGAAGCACCAAATTCTGAATTGTATGGTACAATAAAAAGAGAAAAGAAAACCCAAAGTATCCAAAACTGTGAAAATGTTCAACAACTCCTTATTAACAAGCTTCTTGTTTTTCCTACATCAAAGATTAATATACAGATTAATATATTTGCTGGTCTTAAGCTCATCATTCGCTGATGACCACATTGTTGTGTCTGTAGGGTGTCATATTAAAAAATACAGTCCTGCTTTATGTTACATAAGGGAACATAATTGCATATTTTCTTTGAATAACTTCTGTTTAAAGAGAAGTAGCACTGTGTCAAGACAATAATATATAACATAACCATATAACCATGGTTTATCTAAGATGCAAGCAATTTTGTTAATGCATTTGAACAAACGCTGATCAAATATTGATTTATCTCAACCGTGCAACAAATTGTGCAACAATGACAGAAATACAGTCATGTTCTCCATCTGCAGACTTTTGCTTGTAGGAGATCATTCCTTAGTTTACAGAGTTGGGAGAGACCAACACCCAGTTCTTCTAGCACATGTCCACATATCAACATGAAGATTATGGACACTTTCACTTTTTAGACAGCATTATGTGTGTAATTTACACTTTTTAAATAGTACCTTCCTGAACACATTCTGTTGGGTACTGCTGTATAACAGGTCGTGTGTAAATGGTACAGTAAGTGCTGGCAGAGGTGATATAAGAATAAGAGTCAGTAAGCAAAGTTGATTTTTGAAAAAATTATCTCATCTTTTACAAACGCTCAGTCAGGTTGTGGTCATAGGGTAAGCAATACATTAAAACAATGCAACACAATGAAGAACTCAAAGAAGAAAATTATAATGATTTTTATTGCCAACATTCAAAAATGTAAATATTTGTAAAAGCTGAAAGCACGTCACTATATCATAACAAAATATGATAAACAAATGAAATAAAAGAAGAAACTGTGACTGCTGCTATATAAAGGACAGAAAAAAGGGGAAACCCACCAACACTCTAGAGTTAACTTATCTTCCAAACATCAAAGTCCAAAAGAAGACAATAAAGTCATAACGGTGGCTCTGAAACAGCTTTTTACAAGACATATAGCAGCAGTAGCCCACCACACCAAGAAAAGATCTGCTGATGTGTAGCAGACTGCTATGAGCAGGAGGAAGTAGAGCAGGAAGAGTAGAACTGCATTTGTCACAAACCTGACCCCCCAATCAACATTTTCATTAAGACAAATAATCACCATATTAATTCATTAAAAGTAAAGTGATCATGGGTGGCACGACTGAGGGCTGATGGGAGAAGGAAGCACACAGATGGTACATCTGGGAAAGGGGAGTCATTTAGTAACACAAAATAAAGAACGGCACAACGGATGAAAACGGATGGATCAGGACTGCATAATCTGCCGCATGGACATCTGCTGTGATGGACCCGTGGCCCTGGGACATCATACTACCCTCCTCTCAAGGGTGCAGCTCTGATGGCAGCGACAACCACAGGGGCTCCGGGACTGTTGTAGTTGGTGGTCCTCCCTGGCACTGAAGGACCCGGAACCTCCGGATGCTGTCCTGTCATGTGACATAGCAGCGGCTCCTGCTCCACGGGACACCTGACATATGTCTGGTGTGTCTGTGTTCTCCTGCAGGGCACTGGCTGATCAGACACTGCAGGCTGTGGCGTGAGTGTGGTGGACACCCGGAAAAAGCTCTACCGGCCCGCTTAGAGTGGTTGAAGTACAGGGAGCAGTCATAGGATGCTGAAGATGGCATGGCACGACTGCAGTGACCAGGCAGAGTGCAGGATGCTGCGCTACTGACGATGGTGGGCGTGCAATGGTGGTAGTAGGCGACCCCTGTGGACTCCTCTCGAGTGGTGGTGGTAGGCGTGAGCAGGGAGGAGGAGGGGGTGATGTTCTCTGCTGTGGGCTGGAGTGCTGATACAGTGCTGTTGCCTGCGGGGGGACATCAGTGCAGAAGGAGAATGAGTTTACGATTAACGCAGGAGAGGCGGGGTTACCTCAAAGCAGGACCAACATCGCAGCATCTGGCTGGCAACAATCCATCGCATGCTTTGTCCAGCACTCCACCGGATCGCAAAACTCCTCCTCGCTCTCACCATCTTCATGCACCAGGAAGTCATGTGGGCCCACACCACACTGGTGACAATTCAGGAAGGGCACTGTGGGAGGTACAGACCCTACACTGTCCAGACACCAGCTTGCGTTGTCCTCACTCTCGTTGCTGTCTGTGTCATCCGCATCAACAGGGAGGCTTCACAGCAGGACGCAGAGGTCCTCGCCCGACATCTCGAACATGGTGGGGGGTGCATCCTCCATGCCCACACCGATTCCTCGCCACTATCATTTAGGGGTGGGGGAAAAAAATCGATACAGCATAGTATCGCGATATTTTGCATGGTGATATTGTATCGATACAGGGACACCAAATATCGATATTTTATACACAAATTTAAATAAACAAATCAAACTGTTAGTACAATGATTAAAGCAATACATTTTTTTACTCCACGGGTGGTGCTGTTGGGCGTTTCTTTAGTGAGGTCAGCAAAGGTGAGAGTCAGCGTGTGGGATTAATTCGGTAAAACAAAAATGGAGGCAGAGAAAGAGATTAGGAAAGCGCCCGTCCGTGTTTAAGTCAAACGTCTGGATGTATTTTGGATTTTTTGACAAGGATGGGACAAAAAAGATGGATAGACACACACGATTTGCAAGGAGTGTCGTATGAAAGTAAAGTATTCTGGAAATATTACGAACATTTACATTTACATTTACAGCATTTATCAGACGCCCTTATCCAGAGCAACTTACAATCAGTAGTTACAGGGACAGTCTCCCTGGAGCAATTTAGGGTTAAGTGTCTTGCTCAGGGACACAATGGTAGTAAGTGGGATTCGAACCCGGGTCTTCTGGTTCATAGGCGAGTGTGTTACCCACTAGGCTACTACCACCCACATGAGGGCTCATCTCACCCGCCACCATCCTGAGATATTGTTAACTTTTTGCAATTTATACTGTTCAAAGTACCTGTAATTCTATGTCAGTAACAGTTTGTCAGCAATAAAAATGATGAAAGTGAATGACTAAAGACTATTTTGTAAGATTAAATGTATTTTGACAAAGTTTACCTTTATGGACATAATTTGCAGTTGGAAAAAAACGTGATTATCACAATATATCGTATCGCAATACTTAGCATATCGCAGAATGTTTAAAATCGCAATAATATTGTATCGTGAGTTAAATATCGTGATAATATCGTATCGTGGGGTCTCTGGTGATTCCCACCTCTACTATCATTGGCCTCCTAGTCGCTCTGCCAACTCAACTGCAGATTGTGCCACTTCCAGGAGAGCCAAAACAAAGGAAACAGGATACAAATGGAAACTAACTCACAGGCGTGAGGCACTAGGCCAGGAACATAAACAAACACAATGTCCACATTAATGCAGCAACGATGTCTGCATGCTGCTTCACAGGTTTTATGAAGTCCTGATACATTGGTGTCAACTGGGATGGATCAGGACTTCATAAAAAGCTGTGACGGCCCCATGGCCCCGGTACGTCACAATGGGAGCTCATATATAATCCAGTGACTGCTCTGTAAAAGACAAATCACAAATTCCTGTTCATGAAGAGCATTTTTATATTACATGTATTATATTATTTACAGTAATGTATTTTATGTCATATAATATGATGTCATTATATAATAAAGAACAGACAAGAGACAGACAAACAGACAGATAAAAATGAAAAACAACAATGTTTAGGGCAAACCAATTATTTAACCCAGGCCAGGATTCGAACCCGGTATTTCCACCACGAAGGTGAATGTGTTACCAATACACCACCAGGGTTTTTGGTTTGGTTTACCAATTCATACTGGTTCACAGAACAACCAGTAGATTGACTAAATTTAGCTGCCAATTTAAACTAATTATAACTCAATTTTGGCTTGGAAAGCAGTGAATGTTTAAAAAATGATAGGATAAAAGGATTTAAGAGGGAAGAGTGGAATTGTTTTAGAATAAGTTAATTTTGTGGAATGGGTAAAATTGCAAAAAGAGTAGAGGAAAGAACAGAAAGAGTGTAATGTTAATGCTAGCATGCTAAAATTTAAAAATGCTAACTGGGCCTGGCCACAATGCGTCACATGAAATCAGATGAGGTTTGGAGCATGTTCAAAAAATAAACATGTACGGAGGATGAATAGCAGAGATGGAAAGAAAAAAAGGAGGAGTGGAGAAGAAGGAATTAAGAGAAAGAGGTTAAATGCGGTTGAATTGGTTTAAACTGGTGAATAGTTGAAATGTGTGGTGGTTGAAAGGCTGAAAGTGTTATCATTGTTGCTCTGTAAAATGGACTAATAATAATAAGAAGAAGAAAGAATAGAAAAAGAAAGATTTGGGTTTTTCCAAGCCTAAATTGGAAATAATGTTTTGAATGTATTGAGTGTGGGAAACCGGAGTACCCGGAGAAAAACCCACGTGAACACGGGCAGTGTGCGCAAACTCCACACAGAAAGAACCCGGGCCAGGACTAGAACCCAGTTTCTTTCTATAAGGCAGCAGCTCCAAGCACTGTACTACCGTGTCACTAGAACAGAACACGTAAACAAAAAGACATCATATCAATTACATCACATATTACTAAATAACTATTACAAGCCTAGCTTACCTCTCACATACTTACCTATTACTTGGGACAAATTTAAGGGTAGTGCCAGTGGTCAGCCAGTCTGCTGCAGATCCTGGACGCCTCTTCTTGCTGTCGCTGGGCCTCTCTCTTCATGTCTTCTCGCTCTGATATGATGCTGGACGATGTGAGGCGAGAAGGCGGTTGCCTCCCAGATGAAAAGCACACAGCACTTGGTGGATTCGACTTTTCCATCTTTGTGCTGAAGAGACAGACCAGGGGGGTAACTTAATAACTATTATAAGATAACTTACTACATATAACTATAACTACCTCACTTGCTACATACTACGTACTAACTAGTACAACCTATCTTACTTAATATAACTTAATAACTATTACTACTTACCTAACTAGATACTACCTATTAGTATCTAACGTACTACATATAACTTAATAACTATTACAACCTAACTTAATACATTTTACTAAACAACTATTACAAACCTAAATTACTACATATTACCTAACTTACCTCTCACTTTCTTCCCCATTAATTAGGCCAAACGTAAGGGTAGTGCCAGCGGTCAGCCAGTACGCTGCAGTCTATCCCATTACGAGTGATCCTGGACGCTCTTCTTGCTGCTGCTGAGCTTCTCTCTTCATGTCTTCTCGCTCTCCCAGATGAAAAGCACCACAGCATGGGTGGATTTGTCTTTCTCCATCTGATTAACAGTAACATGTAAGACAAGATAACTTAATGACAATCAAGCTTAATGACAAAAAAATGACTTAAAAAATGATTGATATCATTAATTTGTGCAAGAAAACACCACAAAACACATGTGAAGTTTTACCCCAGTCGGCTCGTCCAGGTCCGAGCGCCCGTCGATTACACAGCAGCAGGACGCTGGAACTGGGTCTGGACCGATCGTTGTCCTCTTGCTGCTGTTGATTCCTGCATGTCTGGTTCTCCTTGCTGCAGAACTGGGTGGAAATCAGCTTTTCCATCCGACTGCTGTAGAGACAGACCAACTTACTACATATAACTAAATAACTATTATTCCTAACTACTACATACTATTATTATCTAACTTATTACATATAGCTTAATAACTATTATGGCCTAACTTACTACATATCTCCTAACTTATCCTCTCACTTTCCTTCCCCATTAATTAGGCCAAACGTAAGGGTAGTGCCAGCGGTCAGCCAGTACGCTGCAGTCTATCCCATTACGAGTGATCCTGGCCGCCTCTTCTCGCTGCTGCTGAGCTTCTCTCTTCTTGTCTTCTCGCTCTGATATCGTGCTGGCGATAGGAGGCGAGAAGGTGGTTTCCTCCCAGATGGAAAGCACACAGGTGGATTCGGCTTTTCCATCTGAGCACTGAAGAGACGAACCAGCTTGTCCCGGGGCAGCTGGGTCCAGGTGGTGGTGGGGTCTGGCTGCGTCCCGGTGGCCTTCATGCCTGCCTCTGGTGAACTGGTCACAGCGGTGACAGGCAGAGCAGCATGGTGGATGTTCCCAGGCGGGGGTCTTCTGTAAGGGACAGCTCCGTCTTGTCTCTGCCTGACAAGGTTGCCTGGACTGGTCCTCCTGCTGCAGTGTAGGGGAGAGGCGCTTGGCTGCGGTGCCTGTCAGGGGCAGCTTCGTCATCACCGGCCTTGGGGTGTCGCTGGGGCTTCCTGGCTGCAGGGTGTCGTTCCAACTTCTTCGCCCTTTTTGATGGTTGGGGCATTGGCTCAATCAAAATAGCCAAACCTTCAACAGAGACAAGATTTACCACGAGTGTAAAATCTACCAACAGTAACGTGTAAGACTTAACAAGATAACTGGGAATTATCGCTTGTTAAAATTGTCGTTTACTTTAAATCTGAGCTGATTCTGAAATCTTTACATTAAGTATAATGCATGTTGGGATGGAAAACAGTGATTACTTGAATAAAAATAATCAGGTTGTCTTTTGCACATTTGTGAGGCTTCTTTTCTAGGTGTACTAAAAAACATTATTAATTTAAATTATTATATGCTGGCCACTACTGACAAAATCAATTGGCTTTTGATAGGAGATAACAATCTTCTTAAACCCACATTATCGTCACCACCATCAGATATTTATAAAAAGCAATAAAATCAGGCAACTAAAGAGTCAACTACATTCCTGAGGACCCATTTTCAAACATTCAGCTCTAGTGCAGGGTTCCTGTAAGGTCGCTTTTTCTCTTAAACTTGTTCATAATTTTGGACACAGCTACTTTCACAACCATAACATGTCAACACTGTCTGTTTTTAAAAAATATATATTAGATTAGATAATGACATTAATGTATACTGTTAAAGAAGAGGTCTGGCAAACTATATTTATAATGTGAACAACTTATGCATATCATGTGAAAGACTAGGTTTTTGTCCCCAGCGTCAGTCGTCACTACTGTCAGGTTTGGTGTGTGTTACAATCAATTGACATGGGCAAAAATCTCCAAAATTTGACAGTGGTGACAAAAATCTCCAAATGGTCCTCAGCAGAGTATAGAATACTCTCACTAGAATATAACTGTTGATCACAATATTAAAAAAAAATATCATTAATTAAAACACCACAAAAACACATGAAGTTTTACCCTCAGTCGGTTTCGTCCAGGTCCGAGCGCCCAGTAGATACGCAGCAGCAGGACGCTGAACTGGGTCTGGGCCGACCGCTGTCCTGTTGCTGCTGTTGGTTCCTGGATGTCCCGGTCCTCCTCGCTGCTCCCTCGTGATCCTGGCCGCCTCTTCTCGCTGCTGCTGAGCTTCTCTCTTCATGTCCTTCTCGCTCTGCTATCCTGCTGGTCGACATGAGGCGAGAAGGCGGTTTCCTCCCAGATGGAAAGCACACAGGTGGATTCGGCTTTTCCATCTGAGCACTGAAGAGACGGACCAGCTTGTCCCGGGGCAGCTGGGTCCAGGTGGTGGTCGGGTCTGGCTGAGTCCCGGTGGCCTTCATGCCTGCCTCTGGTGAACTGGTCACAGCGGTGACAGGCAGAGGCAGCATGGTGGATGTTCCAGGCTGGGGTCTTCTGTAAGGACAGCTTGTCTGGTTCCTCCTGGACAAGCTGTCTGGTCTGGTCCTCTTGGCTGCAGTGTAGGGAGAGGCGGCTTGGCTACAGTACGCCTCAGGGGCAGCTTGGTCAACGTGTTGACCTGTGACGTTCCGGCCTTGGGGTATCGCTGGGGCTTTCCTGGCTGCAGGGTATTGCTGCACCTTCTTCGCCCTTTTTGCTGGTAGGGGCATTGGCTCAATCAAAATAGCCAAACCTTCAACAGAGACAATAACAAGATTTACCACGAGTGTAAATCTACAATAGTAACATGTAAGACTTAGTTAACAAGATTACTGGAATTATTGCTTGTTTACTTAAAACTGTGCTGATTCTGAAATCTTCACAATCACCTCACTTTCACAAAACTCAACTGAAAGGGATCAGTGGTTTTTATCATTAATCAAGAAAACACAAAAAACATGCGAAGTTTTACCCTCAGTCGGTTTAGTCCAGGCCCGAGCACCCAGTAGATACGCAGCCGCGCACCGCTGAACTGGGTCTGGGCCGACTGTCGTCTTCCTGCTGTCGATTCCTGGATGTCCGGGTCCTCCTCGCTGCTCTGTCATGGTCTCCATCCGGATGAATATCGTAATCTGCTAACTTTGATCAGCTTCTATCTCTGTTTAAATTAAAACACAAACACAATGACGTCACTGGCCGGAGCACGTCGCTTTTTTTAAGTTCTTTAGTCACCACGTGATTTGTAGTGAGAGTACATCTAGAAACCCTGAATTCACCTTCCTGAGCAGTAAAAGTACACGGGCAAACACAGCAAACGACAGCCACACAACCAGACTACGAAATGATTTTATTTCATGTACTACTCGCTCACTACACCAAGTAGCTTCTCCCCGTTTTTCAAAATTGTGAAGGTGAAGCTGCCAAATATGCAAATTTACCGCGAATTAGCAGAAATACATAAATAAACGAGGATATCTGTGTGAATAGTCGTCTGAGAGTCTGTTGCTGCGAGTATAAACCTATTCGCTCTGGAAAGAGAAGCTAAACCGATGTCGGCTGGATAAACGGAGACTATTTTAATTAGTAAAACATGGCGCCGGTCCCGCACTGAAGGGTTAGAGGTCACAAACCAGCCGGTCCACGCAAAAATAACATTTTAACATTGTACTCCCTACTCACCAAAAACGATGTCGCTCCTCTCGGTCGCTTTACAGCTCTGAGAATCAACAAACTCCGTTTCCATGACAACGACGTTCTCGTCCGACGCGACGTGCGGCGCAGCGCGAATCTAACATTAAACACGGAGGCGCTTATAAAACGCGACGGCGATTTTAAATAAAGCAAATAAGGATTTTATGTTAATTTGGTAATTTGATCAAGCTTCATTAAAGGAGTAATAAGAAGTAATACATGCAGTTAAATACTAAACCAGTAATAAATAAACTTGTTGTAAAGTCCAGTTTTTAGAACAACTCAGTCGCCCAGTAATTGCTAGACAGGGTAGAATGCTATTTCGACTCGTGCACGCAGTGTTTCCTTCATAATGACATTTATTTTGATCAGGAAAATGTGATGGCCACCTCACTCACTTCGGCCTGTACAGGTAAGCTCACCGATGGAAACTATTTTACCTGGCTCCTGCCCCTCTAAGTATTTAACCCCTTTTTTATTCCCCCTCCTCCACCTATTCCTGAATTATGGTGCGGTCTGAAAGCCGCTGTTTTGTCCGGTTTTTCGCGTCTGAAGTGACAGCGTTAACCACAGCCCACTTGTCGCGCTGAACCCCGCGACAAGAAGTGGGGTGTTTCATTGTATTACGTGACATTACACCGTAATGTGTGACTCTAGTGGCGCTGTGTCATGATGCGATTTTAAGTGACGCTGGGACTGTCCCTGTCACTACTGGTTGTAAGTTCCTCTGGATCAGGGGATAAATGCTGTAAATGTAAAATGGCGCCAGCGTTTGTAAAGGAGGGAAGTCGTGCTTTTAAAGTATACTGGCGACGATAAAGTTTTGTTTTGTGCTCAGAATGTACTCATATTTCGGGAAATATATCACCTGAACGTATAATATGAGCTGAGCGCGGTGACTCCTTGCTGATTTATGAATATTAACCTGTGATATTCCAGTCATAATTGCTCATATCGAAATGATGGGCTATTTTTCATGTGATGAAATAAGACATAAACATTGTTTTGTGTTTATTTAATGCTTGAGTTATATTAAATATGAATGGAGGATGAATGCCTCTGGAAAAATAAATATAACTGAACAGAAAAATCTTTTTTTATTTGTAGCTGTGGCACATATCACTGTTGGTAGGGGCACACACAGGAACCCCCACAACTAGTCTCCTTAACCCCGTCTCCAGCCTGGCTCCTTGCTGCAGTGTGCACATCACCACGGTGACCAGATGCTTGCTACTTCTTCCCACCTGTTGCCGGTGCGTGGCGCTGCCTGTTACTGAACTCTTTCACATACCTGCCCTGCTGCATGAGCATCAACATGGCAAACAGAAGTTGTTCCAGATCACCTCTGCCTTTGCCCTGTTTCCATGAAGCGCTGCCCACATGTATATTCACCCCACAGTCTGCTTCCAGCTCCAGCCCCATGTCAGTGAATGCACCCCCTGGATCGGCCTTGACAGTATGAACAAACCACAACAGGCTTTTTTTGTTTTTCATGAGATTAAGTTCAAATTTGATGTACAATCAGTAAATATATTATTTTTAAAAAATCATGAAATAAGTAAAAAATGAACAAACAACATGTTATTCTCTGCTGTGGAATAAAAGGTGTACGTTGCATTTTTGCACATAACTTTGGGTATTCCTGTGAACCCAGGAACCCTGCACCTTCCCTTTTTTATTATTACATTATTGGCCAGTGTGAAGTATTGGTCATGTGGACATCTTGGTTTGGAATGGGAGCCGTGGGCCCTTGTTTCCTCCTCTTCTCCTGTATCTGTTGAGAAATCCCACCACTGGTTCATACTTTCTTCCTGGCACTTTGAATTTCACAATCTGGTGGAGGGATGTATAGGCATGCAGCATGTAGTAGAGAGCCATCTGAGTGACGTGTTCCCTGGTGTCCAAGAGGAACTTCTACTGTCATCTTCATTATCACTGATATCTGTTTCAGAAACATAAAGTTTGAGTCAGTAAAATTGCAACCAGAATAAAAACAGCTTGATATTACACATTAAATTTGATATAAAAAATTTGTATTGAGGATAGAGATACACTTCTGGTATTTGTTTGGTGAACACTTCTACAGAAACCCATCAGTTGTGTAAAAGACATACAGTAAATCTGTCAAAAGGAATGCATGTGCTTTTTAAAGCATAAAAGTCTTTAAATTTGCATAATTTTACTTCAGATTTTACTTCAGATTGTAAATCTGAAGTACCAGCCCATACCAGCCCATGATGATGGTGTACGGTGATTTCCACTCTGACAGTGTGGAAGTGGTGTTTTCCAAAAATGCCGTACTTTTAACTGAAATTCAACATGTGCTCAAGCAGGTAGGATTTTTTAGCAGGTTCAACTAAATGACGTACAAACTACAGGTCCCATAATGCAGTGCACACTTTCGCACTGAGTTCGCTGAGGATCTGAAGTTTGTGTGTTATTAGCGCTTCGTATCTCTGGGCCTTAATAATGAATATTTAAAGTGATCTCACGGACCACGATTTTGACACCCCTGCCTTAAAGAATCCTAATATATTAAAATGACCAATAAAGACCAATTTGGTCATATTAAATAGAAATTAATAATAGATAGAATCGTGAAGAGCATTACAAATTAATGGCAACGTAGATGCCTAGCATTTAGATATTTAGCATTTTCTTTACAGTCAGCAGTAGATTCATTTTTTGGACATTTCAGAATCTGTTTAATTTTCTACAAAGATCACATCCAAATTCATGCATTTGTCTTTTTTATCTATTTTTATCTATTTTACTGTGGATTATGAGACTTATTGTTCCTGTTGTCATCTGAATGGTTATTTTTTAATTTTTTAAATTTAAATGTTATGTTTTTATGTTTTAAAATCCTTATTTTTGGGGATTCAGACTCTGTACAGAAGGTTCTGGAAAGAGTTTGATTGTGCGACTCATGAGACGTTATTTTATACGTTACAATACAGTGGGGTCCCCAACTCCTTAATTAAGATTCTATCCTTTTGATTCACTCATCAGTCTACGTATGTTAAATGGGGTAACTGTGTGTCTGTCCCTTTTGATGTTTGTCATGTGGTTAGTAAAGGAAGTGTTCTGTCATCTCTTCTTTTTAATATGTACATGGATGTGTAGTGGGTGGAACTATAATCAATAACCTGACGTGTGCAGATGATTTAATGATCTTCTGTCCATACAGTGCTGGCCTTCAAACGTTACTGAGGGTCTGTTCACAGCACGGTTCAGAGTTTGAGATCACTTATAATGGCAAGAAAAATCGTAAGGAAAGAAAAACATTATACAGACTGTTAGTATTGTGTATTATCTGCATTTAAGTGTTCTCTCTCTCATTTTCCATGACCGAAATGTCATGTGACATATTTTCTGTTCCTTTGGTGCGCAAAACTCTTTACCATAGACACACCTCGTAGATATATACACTAGATGTTGCATTCAGCCCCTCAGCAAAGTCACTGCCATATTTTGACGTGGTTCCGAGCTAATTAAATCACACTTCTCTGAAAATTACAGACCAGAGCATCTGTCTTCCCACCCCACCTCATGCTTGTAGTACGAGTGTAGTTTAAGTTCATTTTGAAGGAAAAAATACCTATATGGAGATAGCCTACTTGTATGTTCAAAATGTTATGTTAACAAAAGGCTTCTCTATCAATTTATTCATAAATACATGTCTGACTTTTATAACGAACCAAGACAATAAAAATCACTTCTCAAATTTGCCAGTTTATGTATTCTGTATTTTGTATGACACCTTGCCTTCCAGTTCATTCATTTAGGAGCTCTACCCAGACCCAAGGCTCTATTGACGCATTTGCTCCCAAAAAAAATTCCCCATGCAGTATGGTGTTCCGCCTGGTCTCCTCCCGGTGACATTCAGCTCTCGTTTCGGTCTCTGACTCTCTTGAGCTGCCACCATCTGGCACTCGATTCCTGTTCAAGCCACTCTGCAAAACCCACAAGGTTGTAGGAGGTATCCGGCTTTGCTGTGCAGGCATGTCTGGCAAAGGTTGCCATGAGGTCTGAAGAGTGCTTGGCCAGGAGCTGCTGTACATGTGAAGAACTGCCCGACTCTGCAGCTACCTGATTAGTGTCCAGAGACTGGAGCAGGCCTACTAAGACCCGAGCGCACCGGAGGTCAATTAAGAATTGTGCTTATTTCTCTCAATACTAAGTGGTGGGGCTGCCCATATCTTTGCTGAAGGGCTGTCAGAGCATGTTTGTATGGAAGTGGGCTATGCTCAGATTCATGATGAAGTTATGCAGAGCCATTTTCAACATAGCAAACTCTAAAGGATCATCATGAACGAAATTAGGAAATGAAGGGGCTTCTATACATCGTCAGTATGTTCTTGGGGTGACTGGGAACTAACCGAAGGAAGATCTACATGCTGGGAACATAAAATATCAGGTACCTGATTATAGGTCTGAGTGGGAACCTCCATTACTGTGCTTCTAGTTAGAACTCCACCTGGTGGTCATGGATGGGATTGGACGACACGCTATAACATGGACATTATGACAGAAATACGTGTCTGCAGTAGCTGTTGCTGCTGTACTGGGTTAACATACGCTGGGGGCTGTACAGAGTGTAGCAGAGTTGCATCTGAAACAGGCAGAATACTAATGGCTATCCGGACATGAAAAGGTGAAGCGAGGTGTTACCTGGGAGGAGGAAGAGCAGGCAGATAGGTTCATGGCACTGATGGCTGCTGACAAGAGACTGACATTGATCCAAAAATCATTGATTATTATAAAACCCTTTCAATAATCTTAGTACAGCACTGAATGAAGAAACAAAATTGGCCTTCATGACACAACAGATGTGGGTTTGAATACATCATTATTTCAATGTTTGTCCATAACTATTTAATATCTTCCCAGTAATTTTTCTATACTTTTAATCGAAAAAACAAGTCAATTACTGAATGATCCACAAAGTTTGAACTGTAGTGTAAAAAAACAGAACACTTTTACCTGTATGTTGTGTCGTCCGCGGTGGACCCTGGCCCACTCCACGGGGGGTGGAATTAAAGCTCATTTTATTCACATGAATACTACATTAAACACCACTGAAGATGAAGGTTAACTCCATCTGCATCTATGCAGCAAAGCATCTCATTTTCATTTTTCTTTTCCACAGTTAAAAGCCGGCAGTGTAATCTGACACTGAAATAATCTCCCCACAGTCTCACGTCTCTGTCTCAGTACTTGTTCATCTCAGTTTCGGGATGAAAACTAATGTGATAATTACAAGGGTGTTAAAATATAACTAGTTTAACAGATTCAAACCTAAAATGGGAAATTAGTGTGTGTGTGTGTTCTGGCACACCAAGTTATTGTTCAGTTCATAAATCCTGGCAGATTAAAATAAACTCATCGGGCAGCAAGGTTGGAAGCATCTCCCAATTTCCTTTTTAAAAATGCGCTGCCTTTCCAAAAACTGGTGGTTTGCGCAACACTGGAAGGAAACGGGACCATCTGTGACACCCTGTATAAATGTACATTCAGAAACAGTTACTACAACTAACAACGTTCTATAGTTCATGTAATACCAACAGAACTAACATACTGATTTACTAAACTAGTTAACATTCCAAATTAAATAACTCAAAGCTGCATTACCATAGAGCAGTGGTCTCAAACTCCACTTTAGAAGTTATTTTAAACTGTGTAATTCACATAAAACCTTTTTTTGTAAATTTGTATGCATCTTTACTGTGTAACAGCATTCACTGCCTTCAACGTGCAATAACTCCCCCAAATTCTACCTATAAAGAATAAAGAAATATTAATGAAGGGGACAACATCACTCACTCAGAGGTGCAAAGTTGGGGTGATGACTCGCAGCTTGGAGTAGATGGAACTCGCCTCCTTTCCTTTCTGGCTCTTTGTTTCTCTCCGGTCTGGTTTCGCCAGGCGCCGCACTGCTTGTAGTGTCATTTTTTTTACTTGCTGAGTTAAAACTGTCTAGAACGCCACGGACACCGTCGCCATCATCCTCACGTCTCCGCCGCAGTCAGTGCCAGAATCTGCCGGGTTTTCACGACTCTGCCGTAAAGCGCCAAAAAGACGCGCCCCGTTCAGAGAGAGAAATCCTGCCCGTAAACTTTGTAAAAGCAGTTACGCACGAACTTTTTTACAAATAGCCTAATAAAAACATTTCATTAGGCGCACTTTAAAATGAGCCCTTAAGGTACACGTGTCAAACTCGGGTCACATCCCGCGAGATTACTTTGTATAGATCTATTAATATAACTCGGCGATATGAAGCGCTGATTACACAAACTACAGATCCCAAAATGCCGTGCGCACGTTGCTGAGCGCCCTACGCATTATTTGAATCGTTACATGCTGCAATACACGGATTTCGCCTGTATAGTTCAGCTCGACAAAAAGTCAGGAAAATAAAGCTCTACATCTGGGGTAACTAAATTTAAAGAGGATCAGTTAGAAAAGATTTCTAGGAACAAAGGTCCAAAAGATTATAACTGTTTAGTTTGAATAGTATCCTATTCATTTTTCATTCATATTAATTACATTTTCATGATGTAATTAATACCTAAAAAGTCTAATCAAATTAATTCAGAACAATTAAAAAACATTGACAATATTTATTGTCACATTACACAGAACTGAACATACATGTATGACTGCTGATATGCATGTTTTATAGTTTACTAAAAAAGAGTAGGGCTGCATTTCATAATAAAAGGAAATTGTGCATAAAAATTGTGCTTTTTCCCCTTTTCTGTGTCACATTTTGACTCAGCAGACTTTCATAGAAAATAAACCAACACATTTTAACAGTTAAACAATTTTAGACGCTCACTTTCTTCCCCTGTTATATTCCCCTGCTTTTTTGTTCAGTGAGAGAATTGATCTCTAGCTTGTCCTGCCAGGATTTTTAACCTGGGCTTGAATGGAGTCAGGGCCATTCTCATACACATGTGGAGGTGCTCGATTGTGAGCCTGGAAATATCAAGTCAAGTCAAGTCAACTTTATTGTCAATTCTGCCACATGTACAGGACATGCAGAGAATTGAAATTACGTTACTCTCTGACCCATACAAGTAACATTAAATACAAAAACAGTAACAGTAACGAATACAGAGTATAAATATATTTAGTTTTAATTATGTTCATTGTCGAGAAAGCTGTCTTGCAGCTGTCTTGCCAATCATGGTCAATATGTACAAGGCTACTTTGCTCAGACCAGGGAAAGTTGTCATAATAACCATTTGAAGCCAGAAAGTGGAAGGGTCAGTTCTTATAAAACTGCTCTTTCAGGGCCACATCTTCTTGGAGATCGAGCAATTCCATCTGGAGAGGATCCAGCATTTGTCCATTCAAAGTGCTGTTTGACTTCCTTTGAGAACCCTCTGACAGCAGTGATGAGAAATGGATTCTGAAGGAACGTGGTGAGTTGCTGTCCAAAGCTGAAGCTGTAAAAACGGCTGCAAAAAAAGTTCACAATCAGCTTATCAATAAAGCCAACGAAAGAAACAGCATCTCGTCATCCCTGAACCTGTTCCTGCACTGCTGGGAAGTGCGTGAAGTCTCTATGCAAGTCTTCCATGAAGACGTTTCCTCTGAAAGGAGCAGACAGATGTCATCAGGTCACAAATTGAATTGTCCTTTCCCTGTAGCCTCAAATTCAGATCATTCAAATGTGAAGCGATATCAACCAAAAAGGTCACATTTTCCATCTGTTTCTCATTTTGTAAAAAGAGAGAAAACTCTTTTGCCTTCTGACTTCTTAGTTCTACCAAAAAAAAGATGCTGCTTCCCTCCTAATGGACCACAAGCATGCTAACACCCTGCCTTTCCTGAGCTGTTTCGCATTATTGTGCAGCAAAAGATCATCAGCATCGACTTCTCTGAGGAATTCTCGATGCGATGCTGGTAGGAAGAAGATGCCCTGAGAAAAATGATAATTTGGCTCATTGTATTCATCACCTCAGCATGCTCGTCTGACAGGGAGTGACTGAGGACAGATTGGTGAATGATGCAATGGTAAGATGTGAGTTCAGGATTGTCTTCTTTCAGTCTCGCTACAGCTCCTTTCTCTCTCCCTATCATAGCAGGGGCTCCATCTGCAGTTATTAAAATCACTTTTTTGGCTCTAGTCCTCTCTCTGTTAACAGCTCCTTAATGTCCATGTAGATGTCTTCTGGTCTGACGTGAGATGAGCCCTAAAAGATCTTCACAGAATTCTGTGGTCTGTGTTGAAATACCAGACAGACTAACAATTGAGCATCGTCACACAAGTCAGTGGACTCATCCACAGATAAACCTGCACATGGTGCCGTACACTGGGGCAGTGGTGGCCAAGCGGTTGAGGAAGCGGACACGTAATCAGCAGGTTGACGGTTTGAATCCCGATCCGCCAAGGTGCCACTGAGGTGCCACTGAGCAAAGGGTGGTAGTAGCCTAGTGGGTAAAACACTCGCCTATGAACCAGAAGACCCTGGTTCGAATCCCACTTACTACCACTGTGTCCCTGAGCAAGACACTTAACCCTGAGTTGCTCCAGGAGGACTGTCCCTGTAAATACTGATTGTAAGTCACTCTGGATAAGGGCGTCTGATAAATGCTGTAAATGTAAAATGTAAATGTACTCATGCATGTCTAGGAAATCAAAGCACCATCCCCACACATTGCTCCCTGGGTGCCTGTCATGGCTGCCCACTGCTCACTC
The DNA here is from genome assembly GCF_900700375.1 of Denticeps clupeoides. Classification (NCBI taxonomy): domain Eukaryota; kingdom Metazoa; phylum Chordata; class Actinopteri; order Clupeiformes; family Denticipitidae; genus Denticeps; species Denticeps clupeoides. The sequence goes on from NC_041707.1 coordinate 17,945,079, forward strand.
AAGGTGATGGGTTAAATGCAGAGGACAAATTTGTGTGCACTGTGTGCTGTGATGCTGTGTATCACATATGACAATCACTTCACTTTCTTTCTTCTTCTTTACACATGGCTTCATCTAGCTGGTTTAGCACATCCTGAGACAGTATTTCCCTTTTCTTTGTGGCAGAAGATGCTAACAATGGTATCTGCTTTATTTTATCACAAAGCTCTTGTTTTCCATCAAGTAAAGTTACTGACAACCTCTCAATCAGTAAATGGCAGCTCTGAGGGAACACACATGAGCACGTTGTTGGGCAGTGAATGTGTGACTCGGGATCCCTTTGGGCTGGTCGTATTGGATTCTGAGACTGCTTATTTTCAGTGATATTACCTCAGATTTTATTGGGAATGTTTCCATTATGTCTCATAATGCCGTTTCACATTGGCACTTTTAGCAAGAGCCACGTTTTCTGAACAAATGAGGCTCGTAAGAATACATTTATTTATCATGAACATGGACATTTCCATGCAATATAAAAAGGGTTTAAAAGTTTTAAGCCACTAAAATCTGATTTATTTAGGGTAAAAGAGCACATGTACAACACTGTTTTCACGGTAGATATCTTCTGGGAACTTTGCTGTAATGCACATAGGTTTATTAATATGTACAATTCCATGTAATATAAATAAGGTTTCAACTTTTTGGACAACTATTAAGGATGACCTTACTAATATAACATCAGACCCAAGGGGAGGGGGATCTTGCAAGGCCTTGAGAAACTGTTCACCTTGGCAAGGATGTGCATATGGGTAAAGTTCCAAGGCAAATTGTACAGTGAAAACAGGGTAGTATTTCTACACATCCTATTTTAGCCTAAACAAGTGAGTTTTCAGTGGCACAAAACTTTTAAACCCTTTTTATTTTATTGTGGTCTCATGCTGAAGTAAATAAGGCTGCTCACCCGGATGAGCAGATGAGATTAATACATGGATCTCCGTTCATAGCGTTCTATGGTAAACAGGTTGGTAATGTTGCCTGGAAGATCTTCGTGGACTGGGGGCTTTCTCTGCCATTAAACCCGCCGTTTACATATCTCTGATATTATCATAATGTCACATCTTAGTGGAAAACGTAAAGGCAAAGGAGACTTACAGGTCACACACGCACTCATGTGACACTACAGGTGTCATATATTTAATACCACTGCAATGGTGCTGATATTTAATAATAGACACTTTATCTGTGAGGTTTTAGGGTGTACAGATATTACTAGATACATAATGGTGTGTGTGATTGTATCTGCATTTGCAGTGGCTAATCCAGATTCGTTTTCCCTTTCAGAGGTGTCCCCTTTGACCCTCCGGCCTTGCAGCCATCATGAGGGTCTGCAGGACCTGAGGTGAGACCGACATTGATGTTGACCAGTCCAGGGGAGATGCAGTCTGCATGGGCTGTGGATCGGCCCTGGAGGGCAACATCATCGTCTCCGAGGTCACTTTTTCGTAGCGCTCCAGCGGGAAACTATCGGCTGTGGGCCAGTTTTTGGCTGGAGATTGTGAGAGCACACTTACTTAATTATTTACTCACACCCGCTCGTTGGAAACCTGGTGGTGGCCTGGTGGAACTTGCATTATTTTTTCTTTTTCTCATTGCACACAATGTGTCTTTTAATGGCCACATACCTAAACATGCTGTGTTCATTCTTAGATATCTGATTAATAATCTGATTCAGAGGATACATGTTGGGAGTAGATGGCGAGATCTCCCTAAATTCTCCCTAAATGCAGGCGCGAGAAGAAAATATAATTTAACCCAACCCACAATTTATTATCCCGCCATGTCAGGTCACTAGTGTGGTTCAAAATTATTTTATTAAGTTTACTTTAGGATGTATTGAAACTAAGTATAGGTTTTTCATCTTCTAAATGTAAAAATAAAAAGACAAATAAGTACTACTTTCCGATTATGATCGTCATTGTGAAACACAGCACAGCACATGGTGCATACAACCCAGCAGCCATGACAGGTGCCCGGGGAGCAGTGTGTGGGGACGGGGCTTTGCTCAGTGGCACCTTGGGGTTTTAGGGATTTGAACCTGCAACCTTCTGATAATGAGTCCATTTCTGTATCTGCTAGGCCACCACTGCCCCACAAAACATCAACGCAACAAGAGCGAGAATCCAACCCCTAGTGGGCTGGCGATGGGGCAAAAGTCCCGTTTAGTGTTTAATCTGATGCATGTTTGTGATGTATTATTTATATTCCTAGTATACACACATAAAAAGGGCACTCATTTGTTTAATTTTTTTTCAACTAAAACTATTTGCCTGGTTGCGATGTGTCACGGGAACAGGTTGAGATGCAGAGGTCTTTTTTCCCCAGCAGAGGGCGGTGCTCTCGTTTGTAATGCCCCCTTTCCTACCGATGCCAATGCGTTTAATATTCTTTTTCCAAAATATTTCAGTATTTTGTCACTGTGTTTATCTGATCAACACAGTTGCATGTAAATGTCTGTAACGTTTTCTTTGTTTTTCTTGGCTGTAGTTACAGGGACAGTCCCCCTGGAGACACTCAGGGTTAAGTGTCTTGTTCAGGGACACAATGGTAGTAAGTGGGGTTTGAACCTGTGATTTTTGTGGTCTTCTTGTTCACAGGTGGATGTGTTTCCTACTAGGCTACTACCACCCCATGTTAAAATAATTCATTCATTTTTATCTCTCAGGATGTTCATCGTTGTACTTGACGGCTGAAAAAAAGTGCAATCCAGTCACATGACTAAAACAGTTATCCAGAGCTCCCTGATCGCCACTGAGCAAAGCACTGTCCCCACACACTGCTCCCCGGGCGCCTGTCATGGCGTCTGTCATTTCTGTCTGCCCCCTCACGTATGCCTATCTAGAACAGGCCCTGCCGAGAAGGGATAATGGCTCATTGGGCACAACTTGTAAATTTTCACCTAGGGGTGTACTCACTTTTGTTGCAAGCAGTTTGGACATTATAGTCTGTGTGTTAGTTATTTTGAGTGCAGAGCAACTGTATACTTTACATTTACAGCATCACATCTTCAGTGTTGTACCAAGGAAAGATATAATAAAACATTCAAACCGCAAACTTCTGATTACGGGTCCCAGCAACACTGTAACCTCCAGTCATCCTCTTCACTTCAATGAAGAAGTGGGGTTTGTGACAGCGGTCAATCACCAATATGTTTACCTCAGATTTTTTTTACATTCTTATAGTTCAATTCCTCTTCTATATTAGTTACCACAATTAATTACAGCAATACTAGGACAATCTCTGGATGATCTAAAGAGATTTTGTAATGTGCTGCCAAAAATTTTGTCAAATAAGCATTTATTTTTCATGGGGGATTTGTTTAAATTTTATGATCATTTCAATTTAACAATGAGTGCAAAATACAGTGGAGGGTTCTGTATACAGAGACATGCTAAGCTGTAAGTACAGATGAGATGTACACACATTCAGACCTTCTTTCTATATATTCACATAGAGCATTTTCAATTCTGTTTTGGCTGTGCGCTGAGCCTGAATTAACACATTGAATTAATAGATGATCACACTCATATATTTGGGGTGGGACAGAATTGTTCCAATGTTCATAAGAAATCATAGAGCATACAATTCTACAAAACGTCTTTTGTTAATATGCTAAAGTATATGATTGCATTTATCATTATATAAGAATTATAAATTGTGGAAAAAGTACTGAAAATGTAAAAGTGTCTTTACCTTGCATAATACAGCACTTTTATTCTACTTTTAGGCGGTATAAATGTACAAACTGTGTTCAGACCACCCCATAAAACATTTTGAGCACAGTTGGCCACAGAAGCACCAAATTCTGAATTGTATGGTACAATAAAAAGAAAAAAGAAAACCCAAAGTATCCAAAACTGTGAAAATGTTCAACAACTCCTTATTAACAAGCTTCTTGTTTTTCCTTCATCAAAGATTAATATACAGATTAATATATTTGCTGGTCTTAAGCTCATCATTCGCTGATGACCACATCGTTGTGTCTGTAGGGTGTCATATTAAAAAATACAGTCCTGCTTTATGTTACATAAGGGAACATAATTGCATATTTTTTTTGAATAACTTCTGTTTAAAGAGAAGTAGCACTGTGTCAAGACAATAATATATAAAATATCCATATAACCATGGTTTATCTAAGATGCAAGCAATTTTGTTTATGCATTTGAACAAACGCTGATCAAATATTGATTTATCTCAACCGTGCAACAAATTGTGCAACAATGACAGAAGTACAGTCGTGTTCTCCATCTGCAGACTTTTGCTTGTAGGAGATCATTCCTTAGTTTACAGAGTTGGGAGAGACCAACACCCAGTTCTTCTAGCACATGTCCACATATCAACATGAAGATTATGGACACTTTCACTTTTTAGACAGCATTATGTGTGTGATTTACATTTTTAAATAGTACCTTCCTGAACACTTTCTGTTGGGTACTGCTGTATAACAGGTCGTGTGTAAATGGTACAGTAAGTGCTGGCAGAGGTATAAATATAAGAGTCAGAGATATAAAAATAAGAGTCAGTAAGCGAAGTTGATTTTTGAAAAAATTATCTCATCTTTTACAAACGCTCAGTCAGGTTGTGGTCATAGGGTAAGCAAAACATTAAAACAATGCAACACAATGAATAACTCAAAGAAGAAAATTATAATGATTTTTATTGCGAACATTCAAAAATTACAATATTTGTAAAAGCTGAAAGCACTTCACTATATCATAACAAAATATGATAAACAAATGAAATAAAAGAAGAAACTGTGACTGCTGCTATATAAAGGACAGAAAAAAGGGGCACTTATTTGTGTTAATAACTATTACTACCCATCAACACTCTAGAGTGAACTTATCTTCCAAACATCAAAGTCCAAAAGAAGACAATAAAGTCATAACGGTGGCTCTGAAACAGCTTTTTACAAGACATATAGCAGCAGTAGCCCACCACACCAAGAAAAACCTGACCCCCCAATCAACATTTTCATTTTCAAGTCAAATAATCCCCATATTAATTCATTAAAAGTAAAGTGATCATGGGTGGCATGACTGAGGGCTGATGGGAGAAGGAAGCGCACAGATGGTACATCTGGGAAAGGGGAGTCATTTAGTATCACAAAAAAAAAACGGCACAACGGATGGAAACGGATGGATCAGGACTGCATAATCTGCCGCATGGGCATCTGCTGTGACGGACCCGTGGCCCCGGGACATCATACTACCCTCCACTCAAGGGTGCAGCTCTGATGGCAGCGACAACCACAGGGCTCCGGCACTGCTGTAGTTGGTGGTCCTCCCTGGCACTGAAGGACCCGGAACCTCCGGATGCTGTCCTGTCATGTGACATAGCAGTGGCTCCTGCTCCACGGGACACCTGACATATGTCTGGTGTGTCTGTGTTCTCCTGCAGGGTACTGGCTGATCAGACACTGCAGGCTGTGGTGGACACCCAGAAAAAGCTCTACCAGCCCGCTTAGAGTGGTTGAAGTACAGGGAGCAGTCATAGGATGCTGAAGATGGCATGGCACGACTGCAGTGACCAGGCAGAGGGCAGGATGCTGCGCTACTGACGATTGTGGGCGTGCAATGGTGGTAGTAGGCGACCCCTGTGGACTCCTCTCGAGTGGTGGTGGTAGGCGTGAGCAGGGAGGAGGAGGGGGTGATGTTCTCTGCTGTGGGCTGGAGTGCTGATACAGTGCTGTTGCCTGCGGGGGAACATCAGTGCAGAAGGAGAATGAGTTTACGATTAACGCAGGAGAGGCGGGGTTACCTCAAAGCAGGACCGACAGCGCAGCATCTGGCTGGCAACAATCCATCGCATGCTTTGTCCAGCACTCCACCGGATCGCAAAACTCCTCCTCGCTCTCACCATCTTCGTGCACCAGGAAGTCATGTGGGCCCACACCATACTGGCGACAATTCAGGAAGGGCACTGTGGGAGGTACAGACCCTACACTGTCCAGACACCAGCTTGCGTTGTCCTCACTCTCGTTGCTGTCTGTGTCATCCGCATCAACAGGGAGGCTTCGCAGCAGGACGCAGAGGTCCTCGCCCGACATCTTGAACATGGTGGGGGGCACGTCCTCCATGCCCACACCGATTCCTCGCCACTGTAATTGGCCTCCTCGTCGCTCTGCCAACTCACCTGCAGATCGTTCCACTTCCAGGAGAGCCAAAACAAAGGAAACAGGATACAAATGGAAACTAACTCACAGGCGTGAGGCACTAGGCCAGGAACATAAACAAACACAATGTCCACATTAATGCAGCAATGATGTCTGCATGCTGCTTCACAGGTTTTATGGAGTCCCGATACATTGGTGTCAGCTGGGATGGATCAGGACTCCATAAAAAGCTGTGACGGCCCCATGGCCCCGGTACGTCACAATGGGAGCTCATATATAATCCAGTGATTGCTCTGTAAAAGACAAATCACAAATTCCTTTTCATGAAGAGCATTTTTTTATTACATGTATTATATTATTTATAGTAATGTATTTTATGTCATATAATATGATGTCATTATATAATAAAGAACAGACAAGAGATAGACAAATAGATAAAAAAATGAAAAACAGCAATGTTTAGGGCAAACCAATTATTCAACCCAGGTCAGGATTCGAACCCGGTATTTCCACCACGAAGGTGAATGTGTTACCAATACACCACCAGGGTTTTTGGTTTGGTTTGCCAATTCATACTGGTTCACAGAACAACCAGTAGATTGACTAAATTTAGCTGCCAATTTAAACTAATTATAACTCAATTTTGGCTTGGAAAGCAGTGAAAGTTTAAAAAAACGATAGGATAAAAGGATTAAGAGGGAAGAGTGGAATTGTTTTAGAATTAGTTAATTTTGTGGAATAGATAAAATTGCAAAAAGAGTAGAGGAAAGAACAGGAAGAGTGTAAAGAGCTAAAATTAAAAAATGCTAACTGGGCCTGGCCACAATGCGTCACATGAAATCAGATGAGGTTTGGAGCATGTTCAAAAATTAAACATGTTATGGAGGATGAATAGCAGAGATGGAAAGAAAAAAGGAGGAGTGGAGATGAAGGAATTAAAAGAAAGGTTAAATGTGGTTGAATTGGTTAAACTGGTGAATAGTTGAAATGTGTGGTGGTTGAAAGGCTGAAAGTGTTATCATTGTTGTTCTGTAAAATGGAATAATAATAATAAGAAGAAGAAGAAGAAATAGAAAAAGAAGATTTTGGGTTTTCCAAGCCTAAATTGGAAATAATGTTTTGAATGTACTGAGTGTGGGAAACCGGAGTACCCGGAGAAAAACCCACGTGAACCCGGGCAGTGTGCGCAAACTCCACACAGAAAGAACCCGGGCCAGGACTAGAACCCAGTTTCTTTCTATAAGGCAGCAGCTCCAAGCACTGTACTACCGTGTCACTAGAACAGCACACGTAAACACAAAGACATCATATCAATTATATCACATATTACTAAATAACTATTACAAACCTAGCTTACCTCTCACATACTTACCCATTACTTGGGCCAAATTTAAGGGTAGTGCCAGTGGTCAGCCAGTCTGCTGCAGATCCTGGACGCCTCTTCTTACTGTCGCTGGGCCTCTCTCTTCATGTCTTCTCGCTCTGATATGATGCTGGACGATGTGAGGCGAGAAGGCGGTTGCCTCCCAGATGAAAAGCACACAGCACTTGGTGGATTCGACTTTTCCATCTTTGTGCTGAAGAGAAAAACCAGGGGGTAACTTAATAACTATTATAAGATAACTTACTACATATAACTAAATAACTATAACTACCTCACTTGCTACATACTACTTACTAACTAGCACAACCTATCTTACTTAATTTAACTTAATAACTATTACTACTTACCTAACTAGATACTACCTATTATTATCTAACTTACTACATATAACTTAATAACTATTACAACCTAACTTAATACATTTTACTAAACAACTATTACAAACCTAAATTACTACATATTACCTAACTTACCTCTCACTTACTTCCCCATTAATTAGGCCAAACGTAAGGGTAGTGCCAGCGGTCAGCCAGTACGCTGCAGTTTATCCCATTACGAGTGATCCTGGACGCCTCTTCTTGCTGCTGCTGAGCTTCTCTCTTCATGTCTTCTCGCTCCTCCCAGATGAAAAGCACACAGCACTGGGTGGATTTGTCTTTTCCATCTGATTAATAGTAACATGTAAGACAAGATAACTTAATGACAATCAGGCTTAATGACAAAAAATGACTTAAAAAATTATTGATATCATTAATTTGTGCAAGAAAACACCACAAAACACATGTGAAGTTTTACCCTCAGTCGGCTCGTCCAGATCCGAGCACCCAGTAGATACACAGCAGCAGGACGCTGAACTGGGTCTGGACCGATCGTTGTCCTCTTGCTGCTGTTGATTCCTGCATGTCCTGGTTCTCCTTGCTGCAGAACTGGGTGGAATCAGCTTTTCCATCCGACTGCTGTAGAGACAGACCAGGGGGTAACTTAATAACTATTATAACCTAACTTACTACATATAACTAACTAACTATTACTTCCTAACTTACTACATACTATTATTATCTAACTTATTACATATAGCTTAATAACTATTATGGCCTAACTTACTACATATCTCCTAACTTACCTCTCACTTCCTTCCCCATTAATTAGGCCAAACGTAAGGGTAGTGCCAGCGGTCAGCCAGTACGCTGCAGTCTATCCCATTACGAGTGATCCTGGCCGCCTCTTCTCGCTGCTGCTGAGCTTCTCTCTTCTTGTCTTCTCGCTCTGATATCGTGCTGGACGACAGGAGGCGAGAAGGTGGTTTCCTCCCAGATGGAAAGCACACAGGTGGATTTGGCTTTTCCATCTGTGTGCTGAAGAGACGGACCAGCTTGTCCCGGGGCAGCTGGGTCCAGGTGGTGGTGGGGTCTGGCTGCGTCCCGGTGGCCTTCATGCCTGCCTCTGGTGAACTGGTCACAGCGGTGACAGGCAGAGGCAGCATGGTGGATGTTCCAGGCTGGGGTCTTCTGTAAGGACAGCTCGTCTTGTCTCTGCCTGACAAGGTGCCTGGACTGGTCCTCCTGGCTGCAGTGTAGGGGAGAGGCGGCTTGGCTGCGGTGCCTGTCAGGGGCAGCTTCGTCATCCCGGCCTTGGGGTGTCGCTGGGGCTTCCTGGCTGCAGGGTGTCGCTCCAACTTCTTCGCCCTTTTTGATGGTTGGGGCATTGGCTCAATCAAAATAGCCAAACCTTCAACAGAGACAAGATTTACCACGAGTGTAAAATCTACCAACAGTAACGTGTAAGACTTAACAAGATAACTGGGAATTATGCGCTTGTTAAAATTGTCGTTTACTTTAAATCTGAGCTGATTCTGAAATCTTTACATTAATTATAATGCATGTTGGGATGGAAAACACTGATTCTTGAAACTTTAGCAAAAACATGTCCTACTAAGAAAAGTGGCCATTATGTTAGAAATTAAAAACATTTTCATGAATAAAAATAATCAGGGTGTCTTTTGCACATTTGTGAGGCTTCTTTTCTAGGTGTACTAAAAAAATTATTAATTTAAATTATTATATTCTGGCCACTGCTGACAAAATCAATTGGCCTTCGATAGGAGATAACAATCTTCTCAAACCCACATTATCGTCACCACCGTCAGATATTTATAAAAAGCAATAAAATCAGGCAACTACAAAGTCAACTACATTCCTGAGGACCCATTTTCAAACATTCAGCTCTAGTGCAGGGTTCCTGTAAGGTCGCTTTTTCTCTTAAACTTGTTCATAATTTTGGACACAGCTACTTTCACAACCATAACATGTCAACACTGTCTGTTTTTAAAAAATATATATTAGATTAGATAATGACATTAATGTATACTGATAAAGAAGAGGTCTGAAGTAGCAAAAGAAGGCAAACTATATTTATAATGTGAACAACTTATGCATATCATGTGAAAGACTAGGTTTTTGTCCCCAGCGTCAGTCGTCACTACTGTCAGGTTTGGTGGTGGTGGCAAAAATCTCCAAAATTTGACAGTGGTGACAAAAATCTCCAAATGGTCCTCAGCAGAGTATAGAATACTCTCACTAGAATATAACTGTTGATCACAATATTTAAAAAAAAAACATTAATTAAAACACCACAAAAACACATGAAGTTTTACCCTCAGTCGGTTTCGTCCAGGTCCGAGCGCCCAGTAGATACGCAGCAGCAGGACGCTGAACTGGGTCTGGGCCGACCGCTGTCCTGTTGCTGCTGTTGGTTCCTGGATGTCGCTGCTCCCTCGTGATCCTGGCCGCCTCTTCTAGCTGCTGCTGAGCTTCTCTCTTCATGTCTTCTCGCTCTGATATCATGCTGGTCGACATGAGGCGAGAAGGCGGTTTCCTCCCAGATGGAAAGCACACAGGTGGATTCGGCTTTTCCATCTGAGCACTGAAGAGACGGACCAGCTTGTCCCGGGGCAGCTGGGTCCAGGTGGTGGTGGGGTCTGGCTGCGTCCCGGTGGCCTTCATGCCTGCCTCTGGTGAACTGGTCACAGCGGTGACAGGCAGAGGCAGCATGGTGGATGTTCCAGGCTGGGGTCTTCTGTAAGGACAGCTTGTCTGGTTCCTCCTGGACAAGCTGTCTGGTCTGGTCCTCTTGGCTGCAGTGTAGGGGAGAGGCGGCTTGGCTACAGTACGCCTCAGGGGCAGCTTGGTCAACGTGTTGACCTGTGACGTTCCGGCCTTGGGGTATCGCTGGGGCTTCCTGGCTGCAGGGTATTGCTGCACCTTCTTCACCCTTTTTGCTGGTAGGGGCATTGGCTCAATCAAAATAGCCAAACCTTCAACAGAGACAATAACAAGATTTACCACGAGTGTAAAATCTACAACAATAACATGTAAGACTTAGTTAACAAGATAACTGGGAATTATTTGCTTGTTTACTTTAAAACTGTACTGATTCTAAAATCACAATCACCTCACTTTCACAAAACTCAACTGTAAATGAAGGGATCAGTGGTTTTTATCATTAATCAAGAAAACACAAAAAAACATGCGAAGTTTTACCCTCAGTCGGTTTAGTCCAGGCCCGAGCACCCAGTAGATACGCAGCCGCGCACCGCTGAACTGGGTCTGGGCCGACCGTCGTCTTCCTGCTGCTGTCGATTCCTGGATGTCCTGGTCCTCCTCGCTGCTCTGTCATGGTCTCCATCCGGATGAATATCGTAATCTGCTAACTTTGATCAGCTTCTATCTCTGTTTAAATTAAAACACAAACATGATGACGTCACTGGCCGGAGCACGTCGCTTTTTTTAAGTTCTTTAGTCACCACGTGATTTGTAGTGAGAGTACATCTAGAAACCCTGAATTCACCTTCCTGAGCAGTAAAAGTACACGGGCAAACACAGCAAACGACAGCCACACAATCCAGACTGCGAAATGATTTTATTCCATGTACTACTCGCTCACTACACCAAGTAGCTTCTCCCCGTTTTTCAAAATTGTGAAGGTGAAGCTGCCAAATATGCAAATTAACCGCGAATTAGCAGAAATACATAAATAAACGAGGATATCTGTGTGAATAGTCGTCTGAGAGTCTGTTGCTGCGAGTATAAACCTATTCGCTCTGGAAAGAGCAGCTAAACCGATGTCGGCTGGATAAACGGAGACTATTTTAATTAGTAAAACATGGCGCCGGTCCCGCACTGAAGGGTTAGAGGTCACAAACCAGCCGGTCCACGCAAAAATAACATTTTAACATTGTACTCCCTACTCACCAAAAACGATGTCGCTCCTCTCGGTCGCTTTACAGCTCTGAGAATCAACAAACTCCGTTTCCATGACAACGACGTTCTCGTCCGACGCGACGTGCGGCGCAGCGCGAATCTAACATTAAACACGGAGGCGCTTATAAAACGCGACGGCGATTTTAAATAAAGCAAATAAGGATTTTATGTTAATTTGGTTATTTGATGAAGCTTCATTAAAGTAGTAATAAGAAGTAATACATGCAGTTAAATCCTAAAACCAGTAATAAATAAACTTGTAAAGTCCAGTTTTTAGAACAACTCAGTCGCCCAGTAATTGCTAGACAGGGTAGAAGCTATTTCGACTCGTGCACGCAGTGTTTCCTTCATAATGACATTTATTTTGATCAGGAAAATGTGAGGCCACCTCAATCACTTCGGCCTTTACAGGTGAGCTCACCGATGGAACTATTTTACCTGCTCCTGCCCCTCTAAGTGTTTAACCCTTTTTTATTCCCCCTCCTCACCTATTCCTGAATTATGGTGCGGTCTGAAAGCCGCTGTTTTGTCCGGTTTTCGCGTCTGAAGTGACAGCGTTAACCACGCCCACTTGTCGCGCTGAACCCCGCGACAAGAAGTGGGGTGTTTCACTGTATTACGTGACATTACACCGTAATGTGTGACTCTAGTGGCGCTGTGTCATGATGCGATTTTAAGTGACGCTGGGACTGTCCCTGTAACTACTGGTTGTAAGTTCCTCTGGATCAGGGGATAAATGCTGTAAATGTAAAATGGCGCCAGCGTTTTTAAAGGAGGGAAGTCGTGCTTTTAAAGTATACTGGCGACGATAAAGTTTTGTTTTGTGCTCAGAATGTACTCATATTTTGGGAAATATATCACCTGAACGTATAATGTGAGGTGAGCGCGGTGACTCCTTGCTGATTTATGAATATTAACCTGTGATATTCCAGTCATAATTGCTCATATCGAAATGATGGGCTATTTTTCTTGTGATGAAATAAGACATAAACATTGTTTTGTGTTTATTTAATGCTTGAGTAATATTAAATATGAATGGAGGATGAATGCCTCTGGGAAAATAAATATAACTGAACAGAAAAATCTTCTGCCTCTTTTTTTATTTGTAGCTGTGGCACATATCACTGTTGGTAGGGGCACACACAGGAACCCCCACAACTAGTCTCCTTAACCCCGTCTCCAGCCTGGCTCCTTGCTGCAGCGTGCACATCACCACGGTGACCAGATGCTTGCTACTGCTTCCCACCTGTTGCCGGTGCGGGCGCTGCCTGCTACTGAACTCTTTCACATACCTGCCCTGCTGCATGAGCATCAACATGGCAAACAGAAGTTGTTCCAGATCACCTCTGCCCCTGTCCTGTTTCCATGAAACGCTGCCTACATGTATATTCACCCCACAGTCTGCTTCCAGCTCCAGCCCCATGTCAGTGAAAGACCCCCTGGATCGGCCTTGACAGTATGAACAAACCACAACAGGCTTTTTTTTTGTTATTCCAAATCACTGAGAATTTTCAACTCAAAGATCATGAGATTAAGTTCAAATTTGATAAAAATCATGAAATAATTAAAAAAGGAACAAACAACATATGTACTTGTAGTGCATAATATGTTCAAAACAGTTATTCTCTGCTGTGGAATAAAAGGTGTACGTTGCATTTTTGCACATAACTTTGGGTATTCCTGTGAACCCAGGAACCCTGCACCTTCCCTTTTTTATTATTACATTATTGGCCAGTGTGAAGTATTGGTCATGTGGACATCTTGGTTTGGAATGGGAGCCGTGGGCCTTGTTTCCTCCTCATCTCCACCACCGGTTCATACTTTCTTCCTGGCACTTTGAATTCCACAATCTGGTGGAGGGATGTATAGCCATGCAGGATGTAGTAGAGAGCCATCTGAGTGATGTGTTCCCTGGTGTCCGAGAGGAACTTCTACTGTCATCTTCATTATGTTTCTGAAACAGATACCAGTGATAAAGTTTGAGTCAGTAAAATTGCAACCAGAATAAAAAGCTTGATATTACACATCAAATTTGATATTAAAAATCTGTATTGAGGGTAGAGATACACTTCTGGTATTTTTTTGGTGAACACTTCTAAAAAAAAGTCTCAAGCAGGTAGGATTTTTTAGCAGGTTCAACTAAACACTCATTAGATGTAGTGATTGGTTGTTTTTTCAGTTCAAAGAAATTCTGGTGACACTGAAGTCCTGAATTTTGAAGCCCTAATGACGTACAAACTACAGATCCCATAATGCAGCGCACACTTTGCTGAAAAACGGAGTTCGCTGAGAATCTGAAGTTTGTGTGTTATTAGCGCTTTGTATTGCTGGGCCTTAATAGCGAATATTTAAAGTGATCTCACGGGATGCGAACCACGATTTTGACACCCCTGCCTTAAAGAATCCTAATACATTAAAATGAAGGAACTAATAAAGACCAATTTGGTCAAATTAAATAGAAATTAATAATAGATAGAATCGTGAAGAGCATTACAAATTCATGACTAGCATTTAGATATTTAGCATTTTCTTTACAGTCAGCAGTAGATTCATTTTTGGACATTCAGAATCTGTATGATTCACATCCAAATTCATGCATTTGTTTTTTTATCTATTTTTTTTACTGTGGATTATGAGACTTATTGTTCCTGTTGTCATTTTAATGGTTATTTTTTTATATTTTAAATTAAAATTTTATGTTTTAAAATCCTTATTTTTGGGGATTCAGACTCTGTACCGAAGGTTCTGGAAAGAGTTTGATTGTGCGACTCATGAAACGTTATTTTATACGTTACAATACAGTGGGGTCCCCAACTCCTTAATTTAGATTCTACCCGTTTGATTCACTCATCAGTGAATGCGTTAAATGGGGTAACTGTGTGTCCGTCCCTTTTGATGTTTGTCATGTGGTTAGTAAAGGAAGTGTTCTGTCATCTCTTCTTTTTAATGTGTACATGGATGTGTAGTCGGTGGAACTATAATCAATAACCTGACGTGTGCAGATGATTTAATGATCTACTGTCCATACAGTGCTGGCCTTCATACGTTACTGAGGGTCTGGTCACAGCACGGTTCAGAGTTTGAGATCACTTATAATGGCAAGAAAAATCGTAAGGAAAGAAAAACATTATACAGACCAGTGACATTCAGCTCTCGTTTCGGTCTCTGACTCTCTTGAGCTGCCACCATCTGGCACTCAGATTCCTGTTAAGCAACTCTGCAAAACCCACAAGGTTGTAGGAGGTATCCGGCTTCGCTGTGCGGGCATGTCTGGCAAAGGTTGCCATGAGGTCTGAAGAGAGCTTGGCCAGGAGCTGCTGTACATGTGAAGAACTGCCCGACTCTGCAGCTACCTGATTAGTGTCCAGAGACTGGATCTGGCCTACTAAGACCCGACTCCGTACTGCAAAGTCCCTGAAGTGTTTGGAGTCACCAGAGCGCACCAGAGGTCAATTAAGAATTGTGCTTATTTCTCTCCATACAAAGTGGTGGGGCTGCCCATATCTTTGCTGAAGGGCTGTCAGAGCATGTTTGTATGGAAGTGGGCTATGCTCAGATTCATGATGAAGTTATGCAGAGCCATTTTCAACATAGCAAACTCTAAAGGATCATCATGAACGAAATTAGGAAATGAAGGGGCTTCTATACATTGTCAGTATGTTCTTGGGGTGACAGGGAACTAACCGAAGGAAGATCTACATGCTGGGAACATAAAACATCAGGTACTTGATTACAGGCCTGAGTGGGAACCTCCATTACTGTGCTTCTAGTTAGAACTCCACCTGGTGGTCATGGATGGCATTGGATGACACGCTATAACATGGACATTATGACAGAAATACGTGGCTGCAGTAGCTGTTGCTGCTGTACTGGGTTAACATACGCTGGGGGCTGTACAGAGTGTAGCAGAGTTGCATCTGAAACAGGCAGAATACTAATGGCTATCCGGACATGAAAAGGTGAAGCGAGGTGTTACCTGGGAGGAGGAATAGCAGGCAGATAGGTTCATGGCACTGATGGCTGCTGACAAGAGACTGACATTGATCCAAAAATCATTGATTATTATAAAACCCTTTCAATAATCTTAGTACAGCACTGAATGAAGAAACAAAATTGGCCTTCATGACACAACAGATGTGGGTTTGAATACATAATTATTTCAATGTTTGTCCATAACTATTTCATATCTTCCCAGTAATTTTTCTATACTTTTAATCGAAAAACAAGTAAATTACTGAATGATCCACAAAGTTTGAACTGTAGTGTAAAAAAACAGAACACTTTTACCTGTATGTTGTGTCGTCCGCGGTGGACCCTGGCCCACTCCACGGGGGGTGGAATTAAAGCTCATTTTATTCACATTAATACTACATTAAACCCCACTGAAGATGAAGGTTAACTCCATCTGCATCTATGCAGCAAAGCATCTCATTTTCATTTTTCTTTTCCACAGTTAAAAGCCGGCAGTGTAATCTGACACTGAAATAAACTCCCCACAGTCTCACGTCTCTGTCTCAGTACTTGTTCATCTCAGTTTCGGGATGGGAACTAATGTGATAATTACAAGGGTGTTAAAATATAACTAGTTTAACAGATTCAAACCTAAAAGGGGAAATGAGTGTGTGTGTGTGTTCTGGCACACCAAGTTATTGTTCAGTTCATAAATCCTGGCAGATTAAAAAAAAAACTCATCGGGCAGCGAGGTTGGAAGCATCTCCCAATTTCCTTTTTAAAAATGCGCTGCCTTTCCAAAATCTGGTGGTTTGCGCAACACTGGAAGGAAACGGGACCATCTGTGACCCCCTCTATAAATGTACATTCAGAAACAGTTACTACAACTAACAACGTTCTATAGTTCATGTAATACCAACAGAACTAACGTACTGATTTACTAAACTAGTTAACATTCCAAATTAAATAACTCAAAGCTGCATTACCATAGAGCAGTGGTCTCAAACTCCACTTTAGAAGTTATTTTAAACTGTGTAATTCACATTAAACCTTTTTTTGTATATTTGTATGCATCTTTACTGTGTAACAGCATTCACTGCCTTCAACGTGCAATAACTTCCCCAAATTCTACCTATAAAGAATAAAGAAATATTAATGAAGGGGACAACATCACTCACTCAGAGGTGCAAAGTTGGGGTGATGACTCGCAGCTTGGCGTAGATGGAACTCGCCTCCTTTCCTTTCTGGCTCTTTGTTTCTCTCCTGTCTGGTTTCGCCAGGCGCCGCACTGCTTGTAGTGTCATTTTTTTTATTTGCTGAATTAAAACTGTCTAGAACGCCACGGACACCGTCGCCATCATCCTCACGTCTCCGCCCGCAGTCAGTGCCAGAATCTGCCGAGTTTTCACGAATCTGCCGTAATGCGCCAAAAAGACGCGCCCCGATCTGAGAGCGAAATCCTGCCCGTAAACTTTGTAAAAGCAGTTACGCACGTACTCCCACATTCTCATCCTTTTTTACAAATAGCCTAATAAAAACATTTCATTAGGCGCACTTTAAAATGAGCCATTAAGGTACACGTGCAAACTCGCGGCCCGCGGGTCACATCCCGCGAGATTACTTTGTATAGATCTATTAATATCGGCGATATGAAGCGCTGATTGCACATAAACTACAGATCCCAAAATGCCGTGCGCACGTTGCTGAGCGCCCTACGCATTATTTGAATCGTTACATGCTGCAACACACGGATTTCGCCTGTATAGTTCAGCTCGACAAAAAGTCAGGAAAATAAAGCTCTACATCTGGGGTATTCAACTAAATGTAAAGAGGATCAGTTAGAAAAGATTTCTAGAAACAAAGGTCCAAAAGATTATAACTGTTTAGTGTGAATAGTATCCTATTCATTTTTCATTTAATCAACATTTGATGTAATTAATACCTGAAAGTCAAATCAAATGAATTCAGAACAATTAAAAAACATTGACAATATTTATTGTCACATTACACAGAACTGAACATACATGTATGACCGCTGATATGCATGTTTTATAGTTTACTAAAAAAGAGTAGGGCTGCATTTCATAATAAAAGGAAATTGTGCATAAAAATTGTGCATTTTTAAATAAAGTTCTGAACTTCAAAAAAATAAAGGGAGAATTTCCCCTTTTCTGTGTCACATTTTGACTCAGCAGACTTTTATAGAAAATAAACGAACAAATTTTAACAGTTAAACAATTTTAGACGCTCACTTTCTTCCCCTGTTATATTCCCCTGCTTTTTTGTTCAGTGAGAGGGTTGATCTCTAGCTTGTCCTGCCAGGATTTTTAACCTGGGCTTGAATGGAGTCAGGGCCATTCTCATACACATGTGGAGGTGCTCGATTGTGAGCCTGGAATGATATTTAGTTTTAATTATGTTCATTGTCGAGACAGCTGTCTTGCAGTGGTGTGTGGAGCCAATCATGGTCAATATGTACAAGGCTACTTTGCTCAGACCAGGGAAAGTTGTCATAATAACCATTTGAAGCCAGAAAGTGGAAGGGTCAGTTCTTACAAACTGCTCTTTCAGGGCCACATCTTCTTGGAGATCGAGCAATTCCATCTGGAGAGGATCCAGCATTTGCCCATTCAAAGTGCTGTTTGACTTCCTTTGAGAACTCTCTGACAGCAGTGATGAGAAATGGATTCTGAAGGAACGTGGTGAGTTGCTGTCCAAAGCTGAAGCTGTAAAAACGGCTGCAAAAAAAGTTCACAATCAGCTTATCAATAAAGCCAACGAAAGAAACAGCATCTCGTCATCCCTGAACCTGTTCCTGCACTGCTGGGAAGTGCGTGAAGTCTCTCTGCAAGTCTTCCATGAAGACGTTTCCTCTGAAAGGAGCAGACAGATGTCATCAGGTCACAAATTGAATGATCTGAATTGTAGCCTCAAATTCAGATCATTCAAATGTGAAGCGATATCAACCAAAAAGGTCACATTGTCCATCTGTTTCTCATTTTGTAAAAAGAGAGAAAACTCTTTTGCCTTCTGACTTCTTAGTTCTACCAAAAAAGATGCTGCTTCCCTCCTAATGGACCACAAACACCCTGAGCTGTTTCGCATTATCGTGCAGCAAAAGATCATCAGCATCGACTTCTCTGAGGAATTCTTGATGCGATGCTGGTAGGAAGAAGATGCCCTGAGAAAAATGATCATTTGCCTCATTGTATTCATCACCTCAGCATGCTCGTCTGACAGGGAGAGACTGAGGACAGATTGGTGAATGATGCAATGGTAAGATGTGAGTTCAGGATTGTCTTCTTTCAGTCTCGCTACAGCTCCTTTCTCTCTCCCTATCATAGCAGGGGCTCCATCTGCGGTTATTAAAATCACTTTTTTGGCTCTAGTCCTCTCTCTGTTAACAGCTCCTTAATGTCCATGTAGATGTCTTCTGGTCTGAAGTGAGGTGAGCCCTAAAAGATCTTCACAGAATTCTGTGGTCTGTGTTGAAATACCCGACAGACTAACAGCTGAGCATCGTCACACAAGTCAGTGGACTCATCCACAGATAAACCTGCACATGGTGCCGTACACTGGGGCAGTGGTGGCCAAGCACTGAGGTGCCACTGAGCAAAGCACCGTCCCCACACACTGCTCCCCGGGCGCCTGTCATGGCTGCCCACTGCTCAATCAGGGTGTTAGGTTAAATGCAGAGGACAAATTTGTGTGCACTGTGTGTTGTGATGCTGTGTATCACATATAACAATCACTTCACTTCCATCAAGTAACGTTTCAGCTACTGACAACCTCTCAATCAGTAAATAGCTTTTTTGTGTTGACCCAAAATCCGAGCAGCTCTGAGGGAACACACATGAGCACATTGTTGGGCAGTGAATGTGTGACTCGGGATCCCTTTGGGCTGGTCGTATTGGATTCTGAGACTGCTTATTTTCAGTGATATTACCTCAGATTTTATTGGGAATGTTTGCTGTAATGCACATAGGTTTATTAATATGTACAATTCCATGTAATATAAATAAGGTTTCAACTTTTTGGACAACTATTAAGGATGACCTTACTAATATAACATCAGACCCAAGGGGAGGGGGATCTTGCAAGGCCTTGAGAAACTGTTCACCTTGGCAAGGATGTGCATATGGGTAAAGTTCCAAGGCAAATTGTACAGTGAAAACAGGATAGTATTTCTACACATCCTATTTTAGCCTAAACAAGTGAGTTTTCAGTGGCACAAAACTTTTAAACCCTATTTATTTTATTGTGGTCTCATGCTGAAGTAAAGAAGGCTGCTCACCTGGATGAGCAGATGAGATCAATACATGGATCTCCGTTCTTAGCGTTCTATGGTAAACAGGTTGGTAATGTTGCCTGGAAGATCTTCGTGGACTGGGGGCTTTCTCTGCCATTAAACCCGCCGTTTACATATCTCTGATATTATCATAATGTCACATCTTAGTGGAACACGTAAAGGCAAAGGAGATTTACAGGTCACACACGCACTCATGTGACACTACAGGTGTCATATATTTAATACCACTGCAATGGTGCTGATATTTAATAATAGACACTTTATCTGTGAGGTTTTAGGGTGTACAGATATTACCAGATTCATAATGGTGTGTGTGATTGTATCTGCATTTGCAGTGGCTAATCCAGATTCGTTTTCCCTTTCAGAGGTGTCCCCTTTGACCCTCCGGCCTTGCAGCCATCATGAGGGTCTGCAGGACCTGCGGTGGGACCGACATTGATGTTGACCAGTCCAGGGGAGATGCAGTCTGCATGGGCTGTGGATCGGCCCTGGAGGACAACATCATCGTCTCTGAGGTCACTTTTTCGTAGAGCTCCAGCGATAAACTATCGCCTGTGGGCCAGTTTGTGGCCGCAGGCACGAGAAGGAAATATAATTAAACCCAACCCACAATTTATTATCCCTCCATGTCAGGTCACTAGTGTGGTTCAAAATTATTTCATTAAAAGACTTTTACTAGATCTTGTAAGCACACTTACTGCTGGTCTAGCTGTTCTCAATAAAGGTTTTTGGATTGCCCTTTGTAGGGCAATAAAGCATTCTTTTTTTATGTTTTTTATTGATAATATTAGTCATTGAAAAACTGACTTTTTTCATAAGATGACACCGTGTGCATATAAATTGTATATACATTTTTAAAGGATGTAGTGAAACTAATTATAGGTTTTTCATCTTCTAAATGTAAAAATAAAAAGACAAATAAGTGCTACTTTCTGTTTATGGTCACCACTTCCTCAGTATGAAAGTGAAGTGATCGTCATTGTAAAACACAGCACAGCACATAGTGCATACAACCCAGCAGCCCTGACAGGCGCCCGGGGAGCAGTAGGTGAGGACGGGGCTTTGCTCAGTGGCACCTCAGTGGCACCTTGGTGTTTCAGGGATTGAACCTGCAACCTTCTGATTATGAGTCCATTTCTGTATCTGCTAGGCCACCACTGCCCCACAAAACATCAACGCAACAAGAGCGAGAATCCAACCCCTAGTGGGCTGGAGATGGGGCAAAAAGTCAATTTCAGTGTTTAATCTGATGCATGGTTGTGATGTATTATTTATATACACATATAAAAAGGGCACTCATTTGTCTTTGTTTTTTTCAACTAAAACTATTTGCCTGGTTGCGATGTGTCACGGGAACAGGTTGAGCTGCAGAGGTCTTTTTTCCCCAGCAGAGGGCGGTGCTCTATCGTTTAATGCCCCCTTTCCTACCAATACCTGAAGCGTTTAATATTCTTTTTCCAAAATATTTCAGTATTTTGTCACTGTGTTTATCTGATCAACACTGTTGCATGTAAATGTCTGTAAATTTTCTTTGTTTTTCTTGGCTGTTACATTTTGGTCTGGTTCTCGTTTCAGCTGCAGGAAATGCCCCTTCCATGGGTTCTGCTTTCTTTGCGGGGACAGGCAAGGAGTCCCAAGCCCAGACTGTGCAGAATGGTGATTAGTTTGGTGTCATTCGTACTGAATTTATTTATGTCCCCCTCATCCACATTGACTAATTACAGGTGAGTCCCCTGGGTCAGTGGTGGGTTAAGTATGTGGGTCAGCTGGGTCACAGGTACCAGGAACCTATTTCTCTTACCGCAGATTCAGCCTGAGCTTATTTACTGTACTGTAGAAAGACTTGGATGAAAAGACTGATTAATACGTCTGTCCATGGCGCTGATGTGAGATGGGATGTCAAAGGGTGAGTTCATAGACTGCAGGGCATGACACACTCATACACACACACACACACACACACACACACACAAGCTGCTCACATTGTATGTACTGATATTATGATAAATTCTGCATATTCTAATAACGGAAAGTGAAAGTGAAGTGATTGTCACATGTGATACACAGCAGCACAGCACACGGTGCACACAGTGAAATTTGTCCTCTGCATTTAACCCATCACCCTGAGTGAGCAGTGGGCAGCCATGACAGGCGCCCGGGGAGCAGTGTGTGCGGACAGTGCTTTTCTCAGTGGCACCTCAGTGGTACCTTGGCAGATCGGGATTCGAACCAGCAACCTTCTGATTACGGGGCCGCTTCCTTAACCACTAGGCCACCACTGCCCCAAAAAATGTCCATTGCATTGGCCGGGAATCGAACCCAGGTCCACTACTTGGGAAGCAGCTATGCTCACCACTATACCACCAATGCACTGCGTTGGTTCTTTTAAAATACCACAGATTCTGCATAAGATGAGCACCAAGTGGCTTTCTTTTGTACCTACAGCTTGTGAAATCTCCTGCTGACCAAATCTCAAACTCCACTAAATCTGTTTTTACTGCCTGCCTGAAATTACAATTAAAACAGTGATTTGTTTAGCAGCTGTTGCTAAGTGACTGACTGACTGGTCTCCAGTAACAGCCTCTGTTAGCAGAGCCCTTTAATTATGAGCTGAAGTGATCCTTAAATTCACAGTTCTCATGGACGTGCATCCTGATGTTCATGATGTTCAGTTATCTGCGTTCTTTCCCCAGATCTTTCAGATCGGTCACCCCTGGAGGCATGACATCACTTCCTGCCGCACAGCAGGCACTTCCTGTGCCAGGCCCAGAGGTCTATTAGCATGTCCTCTGGCGCCACACCTTAAATCTCAGACTCTCCTATCAGAATCGTCTGAATCGTTTCCAGTGTCTTGTGTGTCTGAGTCCATAGAACATCCATGAGGTCGGGGTGGGAGGAGGGGACGACGCACACATCCTAATCTTACCTTGGGACTGCTGCTCCAATGGACCAAAAGGATGGTGTGGATAACTAGATAACTAGTAAGTGGGGTTTGAACCTGTGATTTATGTGGTCTTCAATCCAGTTACCTGACTAAAACAGTTATCCAAAGCTCCCTGATCGCCACCCCACCCATTTCCCACCTCTGTTGCCACCATGCCACTGGGGGCAGTGGTGGCCTAGTGGTCCCAGCAACACTGTAACCTCCAGTCATCCTCCTCACTTCAATGAGGAAGTGGGGTTTGTGACAGCTGTCAATCACCAATATGTTTTCCTCAGATTTTTTTTGCATTATTATAGTTCAATTCCTCTTCTATATTAGTTACCGCAATTAATTAGCGCAATAATCGGACAATCTCTGGATGTGTGTTGCTCACTTATGCAATGGTGGTAGGAGGAGGGGGAGTTGTTTTCTACGGTCATTCTACAGTATGCCGTGGGAAAATGTTTCTCCCAGACTCATAGACAACATGAAATGAAACAATAAGTGCTGACAAAAATTGCATCAGTTGTACTGCGATTGTAGTAGCAGGGCAAGTACATGTTTAGATGGATATATATTGTAGCCTCTCATTTTGCAACTTCCCAACAGACAAGTTGCAAGAAGTTCCATCTGAGAATACAAGCACCTCTTTACCTTACACCGAAAATGAGATCTTGTCAGACACTGTGGACCATGGCGCTGTGACCACTGTAGGAGAACCTCTGTCCAACAAGGATCTTGCGTTGCGTCGTGGAATGACCCTGGGGGTTATTCTTATCATCTTTACTGCAGGAGTCATCACTCATGTGCTGTTGACCAGAAAAGACTGACACACACCAGGGGTCTTATTTATAACCACTGCGTATGCACAAAATGGGACCTAAATGTGCGCCTCTTCCTATGTATCCGTTGCAATCTTTACGCCAAAATATGCACACGTTTATGCAAACTCTGGTCCATGTGTGCAAATATTTTCTGGTTTCCTGTTAGAATACATAGAGAAAATAAAGGCATGGGCACAGATGGCCCAGAGCATCCTGTTGGATGTATTCCCTGTAATTTTGAAATGAATGAGACTGAAAACTACACTTATCCATCTATTTATTAAGGAACATGTGTGAACCTCTATTAGACAATTTGAAGGTGAAATTTTCTAATGAAAATCTGGTATGATTTATAAAGAAACGTGGTTCACGTTCAAACACCATCATTAAAGGTCCAAAAAATAAACATGTTAACATGGGGTACATTACAAAAAATAATTGAGAAAAAAAAAACAATCATGGGTTGCATTAGCATTTATTGTCAGTTTCAACCAAACTCCAGGTAAACCCTTTATTTAACATGCAAAACAATACAGGTCCAAACACACAGGAATTACTCTGCCTGCTCCAGTACATGCACTATATATACAGTCCATAAATGAGAAAGCAGCAATCATTCCATTTTATAGGCAGTCAACAGGTCATACAGAGTGGGTGACCTACACAGAGTAAGTACTGGTTTGTATTCTTTGTAACATAGAAAACAGGAAGGTGAGATCCTTCCAGTCAATGAAATATAGTTTTGTTCCAAGGCATCTTTGTTCAAAATCAGTGTCAAGTGCTTATTAGTAGTGACTAGTAGTAGTTAATAGTAGTAGTCAATAGAACGCATAAGATAGAAAATCAGGAAGGTTTTGGGGTGGGGTATTCATATATTCAACTCGCCTTTTCACCTGAGTTTTTTTTTATCTTAATTAGTTACTGATGGACATCAGTAACTAAGTTCTACCCCATCAAATCTGATGAGCCGATTGGCCTGATTGCATTTTATAAAGTTCAAATATGTAAACCTCAAATGCAAAGTGGTTGCAACCATGAGTTGAACTATAAAGCACTACTAATTTCAGACTAGACTACTGAAGGACTATGGGGAGGGTATAAAAAGAAGAGATGTCATCATAGGCGCCGACTATTGTTGGGGGGCTGGGGGGCATTACCGTGTCATACAGCATGCCTAAATAAGCTGACTTTATTCATACAAAATGGGTATACTACACCGTTCTTGATGCAATACCGCAATGGTGCCATAAATATTTTCAAGTTCGCAAACATCTGCTTGTAAACTGAGAAAACTGGAAAAATGTGCACGGTGCATGTTTTTTTTTACGGGTCCATGGTGCATGGCCATTGACACTGACAATACAGATCTAGAAAGTATAGATCTAGTCTTAGTGTTTTAGATGCAAAAATGTATCCGATCTTCTTCATGTTTTTATTATTCTGCAGAAATAAGGCATAGATATTGGACCTTCCACCTGAATACTGTCAAGGAGAATAATATAAAGAATCTCCATAAACATATTTTTCATAGTCTGACTAGTTATTAGATCTTGAGGTAAACCATTATCGGTGCTGCAGGCTCCAACATACCCACAGAGTTGGCACCTATGGATGTCATCGTATGCATCTCAACAAATCTTATACAACGTGAACAACACCAGTACATGCATTGGTTTTTCTCATGGAAACTTGCAATATAATAGCACTAGAAAGTCTTGAGGTCATTCTACCATGTAGAAGTGTGTGCTTTCTTTTTCACTTACACACCGTCTGGGCTACACCAAGACCCCAAAAGCTTTAAGTCACTAGTGCAGACATTGGGGCAAGGGGCAGGGTTTTGTTTGGGCCTGCTGTGCAGTTGAGTGTCAGTGACAGTGAACGTTGACACTGAAGTGTACTTACAGTATGTTGATGGGGAGTGTAGGATGTGGAGATGGGCAGGTGGTCAATGTCAGGGGTCCAAACACATATGATCTCTACCAAATAGTTGACTTATGTGTCCTGATTCCTTGGCATTGAAGCAGGTGCACTGTATATGAATTCTTGGTTCCTAAGAAAATGGCTTACAGAATCACAGATGGTTTAATGTTTCTGGAGAGATGGGATCTGTGCATTTGCCTTTGTTAACAGATTTTTGTAAGTAAATGTGACAAATTGTTTTGCTTATTACATTAAACATAGTATTATCAGTGATATATCCAAAGATATCTGCTTAAAATAAATAAATCAATAAAATAATAACAATTTAAAAACAAATTTCTTTATTATTTTCTGGTGCTTCTTATCTTTGCTGGTCACACGCTGTTTAATGTATTAATCAGTTAGCAAGCATCAAGCATATTTAACAGGACAAGATGCCACTCCTTTGAAACGAGTTGTTGAATGTACAGTTATTCTCCTTTCAACAGAACGCTTTATGCCAACAGTGTTGCTCACTTGCTAGAACTGTCATTGTTATTTACATGTCTGCATTTGGAACTGTAGATAGCTGCCAGGCTGATATGTATGGGTGAAAAAGTTCACCCACATACATCTGCCTGGCAGGTTTTTCTGTTTGATGTTGATCAGTTTTTAGCATTTGGCCACTTATGAAACTACTACTATTTGAGTCTAAAAGAAAAATTAGTATTTTAATAAATAAGCAGTTTGAATTTGGGCATTTTGATGTTTATGCGCCAGAGCAAAAGGGTGGATAATGTCACTATATTTGATGGGAATATGATACCGTATTAGATGGGTATATGATAAGGTGTTCCGTTGCAGCTACTGCACAGCACATCCGAGCAACAGTTGAAATTCGGGGCTTGGGCTGCAGTTGTAAACAGTTGTAGTGCGAGTGGGTGGAGATGTAAAGAGTTTTGGAATAGGACAGTTGTCTCTTTTTTGTCATGCAGGGCAGGTTGTAGATAGGGAGGCGGTGGTGAGTCAGGGTGGGTGCAGAGCAGCAATCTTAATCACTGGTGACGTGGTTCTCGTTGAGGAGGGTGTGCCAGCGTTCAATCTTCTTGTCTTTGTTCTTCAGACACTCGTACCAATGCTTCAGACGCTCTCCTTTAGCAGAGATGCCCAGCTGGCAACCTCCTGTCAAGGGTTGAAGGCATTGAAAAAGATGTGTTTGATAAACATGTTCATCTCCTTCTATGTTATTCAGCATTAACAGACACTGAGGAATTACATTTCTGAGAATATTTTTCATATGCTTACAGTTATCCTTACTTTACATTCTCTCTATCACTACTAAATGATACATTTGTGGCTGGTTCTTTGGTCAAGATGGAGCATTCATTTTGTTTTATTTAGCCTATGCAAAATGTCTGTTTGGGACATTTTCTGGAGAAATAAAATGTCGTAGTCCCAAATACATACCACTCTGTTGAAAGCAGGATTTCACATAAATATGTGACAAGCTCATGCTGGGTACATAAGTAAATGTTTATTTAAAATTTATTTAATGCATAAATGTTCTTGATAATGTACTGTAAATGATATAGATTTATTGCCTTTTACAAAAAAGGAAAAATAGAAAGTGCTGTTATTTTATATTTTCAGATCATCTTGTGTAGCTTAAGCTTTGTTAACCTTTTAAGAATATAGTAAAATATCTTTATAGCAACCTGATCATCATAAAAACACAGAGACAAAAAAAAGAGCACTTCAACTAAAAGCAGTTAGAGAAAAGAACATGTGTGAATGCCATGTCTTTATGTACTCAATAAATGTCAAGAGGGGGTCAAGCAGGTCAGCCAATTAAAAAGAAGCAATGAGTGCTGCCTCTGTTCTCACCAATGTAGTCATTAGATTTGCCAATGTCGTAGTCCCAAACTGAAATGTCCAGTGTCTTCTTTGCCAGTTCTGCATGTTTAATTTCATAGCTAAACTCCTGTAAAATAGCCACATGTAGGCCTCATTAATTAAATAAATTTCATATATTTACATTTATTTAAATAAATACATTTATAAAAAACATACATCAATGGCAGCTTCTAACCTCATTAAACTCAGGGTTCAAGGTCTTCTTCTTGATCTGTGTCTTATTCTTAGCCTTCTTTCCCATGTCAGGCTTCAGGCATCTGTATATAGAAGCACAGGCAGCAAATGATAAAGTTACCTTAAATTGTTATTTACTGGATTCATTTAGGTTTTTGCAAGATAATCGATCTTATATCGAGAGAACTTTCAAAGCTCAGCCTTATTCTCAAGCAATTTAAAAATTTGCCCACCAGGAACATTGTTGCACCAATTGTCTATGTTTGGCTAGGAATGAGGCAAACAGTGCGTCTCTCTGTTACTGCAGAAGCTATTTTGCTTAGATAAAAGAGGAACACTCCCTGTGTGATGCAGGTAAAATCATTGATATGAAAAAAGCTATTAATGTACTCACATTCATCAATACATGTGTTAGGATGCATTAATGAAAGTGTAAATGCATGTAAGAGTGGATAAATGAGCATGATAACTCACATTTTGACGAAGGGGTCTGAATACCCATTTGCATCCATAGCAGCAAGGTGAACACAGCGAACAACCCCAACAATGAGCCGACTCAGCTGAGAGTTGTACGTCAGAGAGATTAGGATCCGGCCCCTCTCCTCCACATCTGCTCCATCTTTTACAGACTGATAAATAGAAAAAAGAAAGGAACAATGTTTTATTTTTTTACTGTATAATACCTGTATATATATATATATCTTTCATTTATTCTCCTCTTACCTCATCCTCATAAAGAGCAATGCCTCGTGCTCCACCAGCTGTAGCAGTTCTCTTTGTCTGAGAGAGACAGTATGAGAGTTATGAAAGGTAAAGTGGGTAAACGGGTTATCTCATTAATTTTCATAGTAGATGCTCCATATGCATGTATTTCATTTGACTTGTTTCAAATCTATATTTTGGTTATGGGTCTCAACTAGGCCTGTCCCAAACGATTATTTTCTAAATGATTCATCTAGTGATTATTTTTTCGGTGCATCGATGAATCTAACGTTTCCTTTTTCCTAATCAGTTGGATTAGATTCTCAAGTAATCCCACATTAATTGACTAATATAGTTATTTATAAATTCTAATTTTGCGGCAACGCAATTGATGATGTCGACACGTGAGGACAGCTCTAGTCTCAACACAAACATGAAAAAATAAAATATATTCAATACATATACAGTATGTATTCATGGTTGGCGCGTGACCTGACACCTCCAAGGCTGTGGAGTTTTCATGCTTCCCCCTGTTTTGACGCTGGTTTCCTTCAGATTCTCCCGTTTCCTCTCGCCATCCACAAGCACGCGCACTAATTGGATTGTTGACTCTAAATTGACTGTAGGTATGAGCGTGTGATTGGATGGTGTGTTGGTGTGTGTGCACCCTGCCCTGGTTGAATCCCCAGTAACAGCCACAACCCTGAGTAACAGCACTACGCGGTTAAGGAAAGTGTGTTCATGAAGTCAGTGCTTGTGTGTTTGTGTGTTCTTGTACATTTGAAAGTTTTAGCTTTACTGTTGTGAGCTTAGTGGGTACCTTCTGAGGTTTAAAGGTATGGCTAGTTTGCATATAATTCACTATCTGTTGGCTGTGTGTAATGGTGACTCACAGGAATCACTCTTTCCAGACAGACATTGAAGTTCTTCTTCTGGTTCATCTTCAGCTTCTTAAGGGCGACTCGGGTTTCTCCAATGAACTCGTTATGTCCAAA
Source organism: Denticeps clupeoides (assembly GCF_900700375.1). NCBI lineage: Eukaryota > Metazoa > Chordata > Actinopteri > Clupeiformes > Denticipitidae > Denticeps > Denticeps clupeoides. The sequence continues at coordinate 17,974,564 of NC_041707.1, forward strand.
CTTATCCTCATCGCACACAGACAGCCTGCAGTGGAGACATTTGGGATACAGTCAGCCCCACCCCACGCCTCCTGTCACCTGAGCCACCCTGAGAGCGAGCTCACTGATCTCCCTACCTCAAGGTTTTACGCTGCATGTCCTCATCTGTGATCCCGTGATACACAAGAGTCTCATTCCAGGTGGGGTTTCTGGTGTTGCGTAGGGTCTTTGTGCGTAGCTTGGTTGACTGCAAGTGGATAATTTGGTGATAATTTTATATTTTGGGAATTTAAAATTTAGCATTTTAACTTTACTTTAACATAACTTTAACTATAAACACACTAAATTAGAAGATCATAAAAATATATCTGCAATGATTTGGCTGTGGTGGCCTTCGGGGCAGTGGTGGCCTAGCGGTTAAGGAAGTGGCCCCGTAATCAGAAGGTTGCCGGTTCCAATCCTGATCCGCCAAGGTGCCAATGAGGTGCTATTGAGCAAAGGACCGTCCCCACACACTGCTCCCCGGGGCCTGTCATGGCTGCCCACTGCTCACCAAGGGTGATGTTAAAAGCTGAGGACGCATTTTGTTGTGTCACCGTGTGCTCTGCTGCATTGTTTGACAATGACAATCATCACTTCACTTTCAATTTCGGTGGATGAAGAAACAGATAAAACTATTCTGCATGTATCTAGTACCCTCCTTCCCCAAAGCACTTATCACACCCTGCACTGCACCTCACCCTGTAAGATCATCTAGACTCTTCTCTGCTTTGGCGTCTACAGTGGGAACAGACCATGGGATATTGCAGGTTTTCTTTGTTAATAAATCAGACAAAATGTAAACAATTCTGTATTATCTGTCAGTATGGGATGCTGTGTGTACATTAATGAGGAAAATATTACTTTTATTTTAGCAAATGGTTGCAATATAACAAAGAGTGAAAAATTTAAGAGGGTCTGAATACTTTCCGTACCCTCTGTAGGTGGTGGAATGAACTTCCCCTAGATGTTCAAGCAGTCACTGGGGGCTTTAAACTGGGGGCTAAACACACATTAAAAAGTGTGTTGTACTTATTCTACATGCTATATATGGGAAAAAAAGGTTTGACTGATGATATGTTTAGACCAGATCCCTGGTGAACCAATATCAGAATATTTTCACTGATAGTGACTTCAAAGCAAATGCCATCACAGCACCTGTCAAATGCTGTAAATATAATGTAAATTTCCTAAACAGCCCTGCGTTGAGTCCCCACGTCCACCAGGTGGCACCAAATGCAGCCTCTGTCACTCTCTTTCTCCCTCAGGACTGGTTAACTGTAGTTACCTTGCTGGCTCCAGGCAGCAGGTGCAGTTTGACGTAGGGGTCAGCCAGACCATTGGAGTCCATCGGCTTCAGACCCTGCAGATGGAGCACCAGTTTAAAATGGGCAACAAATAGACATCAGGTTTGAGTGACTGTTAACAGTAATGGCTGTTTTTCATTATTGGTATGTGTGTGTGTTTATTTTTGGTCAGGGTGTGTAAGCATTTAGCACAGGTCTTTTCAGGCATGTAATCAACCCTGTTCCGTTAAAACGAATGCCTTTGCTAATTTGTCTGGGTTGATCTTTGTTTTCCGCTGAATGTTGTTAGTTTAAGCAAAGCTGCATTTTTAATATATTATATTAGTCATGCTTTCATTACTTGTACCTAAATAAAAACCTTTGCACAGAATAACGACTGATTCTTACACATTGTTTGATTAGCATATACATCATTCATAAATTCAAGTATGGGACAATAAAGCAGTATCTTGCGAAGACATTCACTTTGTCTTCTGGTAACACGTAAGCTGTGAAGATGTGCCCGCGCTACTGTAATGCTGCGGTCCTCCTGGAGAACTAGGTGTCGGCTTTCAGCATCTGTGTTCGGCCCCAAGTCACTTTCAGCTGCTTCAGAGTTAGGTAATTAGGGCCCTTTAAGAGCAGGGTAGTGCCCACACTCGCCTTCACTCGAGATTGTGTAATGCTGCGTGTTTCCTTTTTGGTTTGTATGTGCTTTTTCAGGCCCTCACACCTTATTTCTGTTTACATTATTAAAACCCCTTTATGTTTAACATGGCACGGACTGGTATCTTCATCCCTCACAGATGTGGCATGACATTTACAATGACAATCTATTAATAATTTATAATCTATAAATCTACAATTGTAAGAAAGAAATAAACTAATGTCATAGTAAACATAAGAGTGTATGCTTTTTGCATGAATATTGTTCCTGCTCTCTTACTTTTCCTCTAATGATGTTGCAGTGAAGGCTGCTGTTGTCCTGGTCATACAGAAGGCTGAACTCCAGAGCTCCCAAAGTGGCTGAAAGAAGCACAGAGATGATCCAAAACATTTACAATGGAAAACACAATGGGAGTTCCATGGTGTGTCAAATCTCCTCGAACTTTATATGTATTGGAAATCCAGTTTAATAAGAGCAAAAATAGGCCACTGTGTTCACACCGAAAGTCAATTACAAAAGAGTCACTAAAGGAAAACTAGATTACAGCAAGTGGGACAGACCCTAATCAGAAAACAATCATTTAGGGCATAAAAGCTCAAAATAACACAAGGTGGAAACTGAATATTTTACTTTTAATTGGGAGCACATTGTGATGTAGTGTTCTTGAACTTCCCAACAACCTGCTGTCATGAGAGTCTACTAATAAGTTAATGTGAGCAATCTGAAGCACAAGTGCCGGTCATATCACATCACAGCTAAATCTATTTACAAATGAACTGTTTAAGAATACATTTCTAATAAAATACCTATTTACTGCCTCTGTCAGGAAAAAAAGGTCATTATATACAAATTCAAATTTTGATTTTGTTTGTCACATACATAATCATACATGGTATGATATGCAGTGAAATGCTTTAGTGACTGCTACAGACCACAGTATTGCAAGTATACAATGAACCAAATATTGCAAACATAACCAAATATTACACTTGTATTTCTTTAACATAAAACATAACATATGTGTAATAGGTAGGGTGAAGGTGTGCAAATGAGTGAAGTCAAAATATAAAGTGAGAAGTAAAAAAGTAAAAATTTGTGCAAGAGTAAAAAGAGTAAAAAGTTTGTGCAAAAATTCTGGGGGGGATTGAGTCCAGAGTGATTCAGAGTGAAAGTGCTGGAGTGTATTAGAGTTCTATGAAGTGTTGTGGTTGTTGAGAGCTCAGATAGCCTGCGGGAAGAAGCTCCTCCTCATTCTCTCTGTGTTGGACTTCAGGGAGCGGAAGCGCTTCCCTGATCGCAACAGAGAGAAGAGTCCATTGTTGGGTTGGCGGAGGTCCTTCACTATCTTCCTGGCCCTGATCCAGCACCGCTTGCTGTAGATAGATTGAAGGTCAGGGAGCTTGGTACAGATGATGTGTTCAGCTGATCGAACCACCCTCTGTAGGGCTCACTTGTCCTGCAAGGTGCTGCTCCTGAACCAGGTTGAGATGTTTCCCGTCAGGATGCTCTCTATGGTGCAGGAGTATAAGTTCCTGAGCACCTTGGAGGACAGTCTAAAGTCTCTCAGGCTTCTGAGCTGGTAGAGACGCTGCCAGGCCTTTTTCACCATGATGTTGATGTGACAGGACCATGACAGGTTCTGCGTGATGTTAACACCGAGGTATCGGAAGCTATCCACTCTCTCCACTGGGCTCCTGTTGATGACAGGGGTCTGATAGTTCCTCTCCTGCTTGGTACTAAATTCCACTATTAACTCCTTTGTCTTGCTGACGTTCAGGTGGAGATTGTTCCTCTGGTACCAATTCTCCAGATTTCCAACCTCCTCCAGGTAGGCCGTCTCGTCGTTGTCAGAGATCAGGCCCACCACGACAGTGTCGTCAGCAAACTTAATTATGGTGTCCATCAGGACAATGTCATTATTAGATCTTTCAGCATGTCAAAATCGAAGCAAAAATGCTTGAAGGAAATGACAAAAGGAGGTTGATATTTTATAATTTATTTTAATTATTATTGAATTGCTTATTTCCCCAATTGTATGTGGTATATAATAGAGGTTGATGTTTTATTATTTGTTTTAATTATTATTTAATTGCTTATTTCACCAATTGTATGTGGTATATAAAAGTGGGAGGCACGACACTTGCTAATTCTTTGCATACTTTGAGAATCCAAATGTTTTTATTGTCCCCGTGTTTAATTTTAGTTGTACAGAGACGGACACTGCACAGCAACTCTCATTATCCAAGCAATCTTATGTCAGCTTTACCACTTCATTTTGCTTTTATATTTCACCTTTAGTCCAACGTGAAGCTCACTGCCAATAGCTGTAATGCTCATTAACTGTTCCTCTGAAAATTACATTTCAAAGCGCCGGCTTGTATTAGACATGAAAGCCAATTTATGTACGAAAAAAAAATTATTGTTGGGTTTACACAACACCATGAACATCAAAGCCAACCCAAGCCAGTGGAGCAGTCTCAACTAAGTTGGTAATTCCGATGGGACTGGAGTAACTGTCATGGTAACAGGGCAACTGGGAGTAGCCCTACCTACTATTTCTGATCGGATGAGGAAGGGAACACACGGGGGAAATCACAACTTCCTCTACAAAAGCGGGCGGAAACCTGTAGGTTGCGCATTCTCCTGGCGTTAAATTAAAACAGCAAAGGGAAGCATCATTTCCCCCAGATGCACTGCACCTTTCTATTGAGGGAAATGTCTACATTTCTAAATATTTAGGCTCTATATGCAATATGCAGATCCCCCAACAGGATCAATCAATATTGGAAACAAAAAAAAGCAAAGTTCCTGTGAGACTACTTAGATGGTATTTGTCCTGAAGGAAATAAGACATTTGATACAAAGCGGCCTATTGCTAACACAAAACCATGATGTATCAGCAACAACAACAAAAAAAGCTTTAATTGAGAATTGCTAACAAGCCTTCAGCAGAGTAGGAGTCCCATTCCAACAGAACAGATGGGCAGTGCATGCTTTGCTTGAAGCTCAGTTGTTTGTGTCTACGAATAGAACCACCACCAGCTCCGTATTCAAATTTTCAGGCCCGCCTGCACAAGTTTATTTGTGTACAATTACACAACTGAATTTATAAGATGTCACAACAGTGACATTAAGGTCAGCAGCTCAAGCTCAGTTATTAACTTTAAAAATCACACAATGCTGCACAGGTAATAATGAGTATTTCCTCTGAAAGGGAATGTCCAAAACTACAAAGTGAAAGGCAAGATTCATGCTGATTTATTAGATTAAAGATTCATTAAATTAAAACTAGGACCACTTACTGAATGGGACAGAAAGAGAGAGAAAAAATAGAGAGAGAGAGAGAGAGAGAGAGACTTTTGTTATTCCATCTCAAGGCTCTGTGATATATGGCAGGGCTCTGAAAGGAGATGGCTAAGATCAGTGTGTGAATAAACTTACTTGCCCTGATGTCATGCTGAGTTACAGCCAATCAATAGACATGAATAAGAGCAGGGTTGTAGTGCACAGAGAGCCAAGAGACACCGCAGTGCACTCTGGACAGATGGGGTGCACACCAAAAATGCTCCATTCACATGAAACGTATGTCAGAGTGATCCGCAGCAGTGAGAAAGCGATGAAGTAATAAATAAAAAAAAAAGGAGCGAGTCAGACTGCTCACTTTAACACACTGTCTGGGTTCTAAAAAGGAGGATAGAGGATACAGCAACACTTGATATAGAAATAAAAAGAATGAATAGGTGAAGCTCAGGAAGCTGTTCGCAGCTCTCTGTTCTGATTTAGGCACATCCAGTAAATTTCCTCTGTTTGTATTTTTAGATCCACTCCAGATTACCTCACCATAAGAACCAGGTTCAAACCCCACTTACTACCATTGTCCCTGTAGCTAGTGATTGTAAGTTTTGTATAGTACACTCACTTCCTTCATCTGAGTCGTAGCTGTTATCTTCGTCCTCTTCCTCAGGAGGAGCAGCTTGTCGAGCTGGAGGAGCACTGTAATTGGCAGGCTGTCTTCTCTCTTCCCGCTCTGCAGGGGGTGCTCTCTCCTCTCTTTGCATGCCAGGAGATGGATAGCCTCCACCCTCTGCCTCTGCTTGAGCACCAAAGAGTTTTACTTTAAACAGTGCTTAGGACCTTATGGATTTGTAAGATTCTGCCCCAAATTGTTCACTTAGCAGTCTAATGTCTTCTGTCAGAACGTTTAGTTCCTTCATATTCTACAGGAGACTTAGTAAATAAAGGAGTTGTATTAGCACTTATAAATCACTAAAGCACCAAAAATGGTTGCTCTATCCCTGAACAGCCAACTACCAAGTCCCCATGAAGACACCTTGGGCCTCATGTTGAACCTGGTGTTAAGTCCATGGGGCTTGATTTCTAGTGCATTGATCAAAGTTGTCCTCAGTATTTACATAAATAACTAAAGTCTATTTATGAAATCATCATTAAAGATGATGTTCCGTGTTAGAAACATAATGACACGGCAAACTAAAAGGTTAAACATTTTACATTACATTTACATTTAAGGCATTTGGCAAATGCCCTTATCCAGAGCGACTTACAACGTGCCATTACGTTACCATCAAACAGTTTCTTTTCTTTGAGATATAGATAACTACCAAATGGTTCTTTTCCTGTTTCCTGTTCATACAAACTCTGAGGCAGCAATTAACATTATTTCAGTGAACAAGCCCAGGGCCATTTTGGAAATAGTGGCCTTTATCTGCTTGTCTGCTCTTAGCAGACTCCTCTTTGTTAGTCTCTGCTTGTGCATCATAGCTTTGGGCCCAGCTGTGTTCTCACCCTGCTGGACTGGTCTGGAGCTCTGGACAACTGTTGCCTTCTTCAGCACCACTGCATTGCCAGAGGTATCAGTGGGCTTTGGAGCCAGTGCAGGTTTGGGCGCCACAGCAGGTTTTGGAGCCATGGACGGGTAACTACCACTCCCCTCTGTTCCTAAAAGTGCACACACACACACACACACACACACACACACACACACACACACATGCAATTTATATATGGAGATCTTGGTGATCTGCAATGCAGGTGACCTAAATAGAAAAAGTTATGTTCTACTTAAGCCCTTTCTCAATGGCAGCAGCATTGAGTGAATAAAAACAGATGAAACAGGGTGGGACATGTATTTAAACATTTGTTTCAAAGACACTCGTCCTGTTTGATTTCAGACATCTTTTTAATTCACTGCACTTTCATGGGTATACATGAAAATACACTGCTCAAAAAAATAAAGTTAACACTTAAACAACATAATATAATTCCGTAGGAGGGCAAAAACCCACTGCTACCTCCGCCTTTGTGCAAGGAGGAACAGGAGGAGCACTGCCAGAGCCCTGCAAAATGACCTCCAGCAGGCCGCAAATCTGCATGTATCAAATGGGCAGAAACAGACTCCATGAGGGTGGTATGACTGCCCGACAACCACAGCCCAACATGTACAGCACGTTTGGCATTTTCCCTGTGCTCTTCAAACTGAGTACACATGACTGAAGACGCCAGTGAGAATGTTGTGCTGTCTGCGACATCCTCCAGCATGACCGGTTTGGCATAATGTTGTGGGGTGGCATTTCTTTGGCTGGAGAGTGTCAGCAGATCCTGCAAGATGAAGGCATTGAATATATGGACTGGCCCGCCCGTTCTCCAGACCTGAATCCAATTGAGCACATCTGGGACATCATGTCTCGCTCCATCCACCAACACCACATTGCACCACAGACTGTCCAGGAGTTAGTGGATGCTTTAGTCCAGGTCTGGGAGGAGGTCACTCAGGAGACCATCAGAAGCATGCCCAGGTGTTGTAGGGAGAACACACATGGAGGACACACACTACTGACTTCTATTAAGGACATTACATGAAAGTTGGATCAGCCAGTAATGTGTTTTTTGACTCCAAATTCAGTCCTCCATGGGTTGATAAATTTGATTTGCATTGATATTTTTTGTGTTATTTTGTTATCAGCGGCCCCGTAATCAGAAGGTTGCCGGTTTGAATCCCGATCCGCTAAGGTGCCATTGAGGTGCCACTGAGCAAAGCACCGTCCCTACACACTGCTCTTCGGGCACCTGTCATGGCTGCCCACTGTTCACTCAGGGTGATCGGTTAAATGCAGAGGACAAATTTCACTGTGTGCACCATGTGCTGTGCTGCTGTGTATCACAAGTCACTTCACTTCACTTTCGCTTCACTTTTTCACATGGTATGAAAATAAAGCATACACACATGGTTTTGTATCTGGTGTGAGACTGCAATCTGGTGTGCATTTGTGAAGCTTGCAGTCTTACTTGCAGTTTGAGGTTCCTCAGCTGAAGCCTGACTCTGTACTGGGCCTGAAAGGAGAATAGATTAGCATATTATCTTTAATTACCATGAACACTGCACTTCTCTCTGTAATCACTGTGATTTAATACTTCAACACTGAGGACATAATATGTTTTAGCTTGAAATGAAATCTCATAGTAATAATTCTCATGCCACTATCTATTTAGGATAATGATTATGTAATACACCAAGTAAGACACTAAGTAATACACCAATCATAAAAAGAGGCATCACGCTTGATCATCATGATCATTAAACAGAATGTTGTTTTCAAATCGACTCCTGGTGTGAACAAAAATTAAACTGCTATATTCAAGTCAATCTTCCCCCGGTTGAAATCAGCAAATTAAGTGAAAGAAAGACCATCATGTAGCTTCTGGGCATGAGCGGGTTTGTCCTGACGAGGCCTAGAGGTTGTTGTTGTTGTCAAATTAATGTCACATCTGCCGGAGCCTTGAGCACGTCAGTGTCATCCATGTTTTCATGCCTTCTGAATTAATGGGTAGTTTATTAGGGCTTTAAATTCTTCCCTGTGGTGGGCTGGTGCCCCACCCAGGGTGAGTCTGGAATCGATTCAGCAGTTAAGGATAGTGGGTGTGTGTTCTTCTCTGTAGTTATCATCCCAGAATAAACAGGGCAGAATTTTAACATGATCTTGTTTTGGACAAAAGCACAGATGATTTTGATGCCTTAAAATAGCCATGTGCCAACCATATGCCACCGCTCCTTACTGGCTCAAAACACAGTCAAAACCATTAGTTATTCTGAACACACAGGCACAAGGCAAGAAAATATAAGACCTCAAAATGTTCAGTAACAATAACAATAAGCTGTAAGAAGTCATCTCATTGTTAATCTGTCAGTTAACTTCTACAGGCCTACTGGTCAAACCTCTGGCCTGTGTGTTGGGCTGGGCAGACGGAGGCCCAGGGGCAGCAGCAGCAGCAACAGGAGCCACTTTGCTCGCCACAGCTGACTGGCTGGCCGGCTCTTTGTGCTTGGAGATTGGCATGGGAGAGGGCAGGAACTGTTTGGGCAGGCCTTTAAAGAACCAAGCTCCAGATCGTTTCCATACCTGAAACAAGAGGCATATAAAAAAACACATCAAATACACCACGGTAGTTACCAATTGTACAGGTGTACCCATTGCACATGTGTAGATTTCAATTGTACATTTGTAGATATATATATCATATTATATCATATAACATATTTATTTTTGCTGCTATTATCTCTGTTTTACTGCTATTACCTCTGTTTCTATCCACTTTCTGCCGTGACAAATGCAATTTCCCACTTGTGGGATCTAATCTTATCTTATCTCTTAATACAGGCATATAGACTAATAATATGAATAAACGTTAAATGGTCTGGCATTTAGGCAGTTATATTGATACCTTCTTAGAAATCTTACCATCATAACAGAAAAGTACTATGGTTCATCTTGTCTCTCTGTGGCGTAAAATTTGTTGATACTATATTATATACATAATCTCCTGGTAACGACAGGGAAGGTGGTGTCATACTAGAAGTGGTTATTCAGAATGTCATATTGTGGCAGCTTTACTACATAATAACCATCCTGGATGGGAGAGACAGGATAGTCATTCTGATGGCAGCTGTTGTAAATCTTTGGTTCATTTTGAAAAACCCAGGAATGTACAGGAGCCTGACAGGCCTTTAAGCAGTGGATTCAACACCCCCCCTGATAGGTGCCCATAATCACAGGCCATAAAAGGCAGTCAAATTCAATGATGCTAAAAGGTGTCTGCTCTCCAAATTATTCCTCTTGGTCCTGTACTCTACTCTCTTAATCAAAAAAGGAGGAGAAATGAAGCGGTAACTTTGTGTATTTCTGACAGGAAGAACATTGTTTCAGGAGGATAACACATTTGCCATGACCTTCTCTGCTGCGCTGTGATGAACACCAGACCTTATTGTCTTCATTAGTTCACCAGTGTTTCATTAATCTCAATGCAGGTCTTCTACCACATGTCTTAATCTATTGTTTACTCTCTCCATCGTCCTGACTCCTGCATGCTCCCAGTCATCACAATTATACAGCATTATAAAGAAAGACGCGCAAGTGAGTCTCACCTCCCTCTGTTCGCTGCAGATCTTGCACAGCCACACAGCTCTGGGTCGGCTGTGGTTCTGCACGCCACATTTGGAGCACATATTCTAAAATAGGCAAAAGGGAGAATTTATTTGTCTACAATTAAAACCATTATTAGCTTTTGCAATTGTACTTTTTCTAATTCATTGACAGGTTTCACGATATGTTCATCCATGATAGCACTAATAGTGCCCTTTGAGTCATAATGGCTGAATAGCCTCAGCAAAAAATGCAACACATTAACTTAATATTCTTATGTAGTGTTTTGAGAATAATAATTATATTGTGTTTTGTAATAATAATTTCACCAATTAAATGGCAAAGCTTTGCATGTTTTATCTCAAGTATTACCGACTTATGCATTCATATATTTAATCTCTTTGCTCCTTTCTTGAATATCTAGGCTAATAGAGGCAGGAAATAACTGCTTTGCTTGTGCACTTATCGATTTCTATAGCATTTAGCTTTTCCTTCAGGTTGCCTGTTGGCTTTGGTAAAGGGAGAAAGAACCCAGCTTTCACCCTGCCCAGGTGACTTCAAATTATGAGAAATTCTGAACTAGAGCAGACAGCAGAATTGATTGGTAAAATGGCAGAGCAATAAAAGGGGTTGAAGTGAGACTACTAAAGTTTCAGTATATATGATGTAGGCTTGCAGCTGCAAAGAATAGAGCAGAACAGAGAAAGAACGTTTCGGAGAATGTTTCAGAGATAAGAGAAATACACTGCTCAAAAAAAGAACAAAACCAAAAAAAATGGAACTCAAAAATAAGACATCCTAGATCTGAATGAATGAAATATTCTCATTAAATACTTCTGTTCACTGTTCTTTGCATAGTCGAATATGCTGAGAAAAATCACACAAAAAGTCAAATTTATCCATCCCTGGAGGTCTGGATTTGGAGGCACACTCTTTGGGGAAAAACCTAATGGCAGTCGGGCTACCTCTGGTGATCACGTGGAGGTCTGTGCAGACCCCCAAAGAAATGCTGCCCAACACCATTACTGACCCACTGCCAAACCGGTCATGCTGGAGGATGTGCAGGCAGCAGAACATTCTCCACGGCGTCTTCAGACTCTGTCACATCTGTCACATGTGCTCAGTGTAAACCTGCATTTATTTGTGAAGCGCAAAGGGCGCCAGCTGCGAATTTGCCAGTCTTTGCCCAAACTGCTGGAGTTTATTTTGCAGGGCTCTGGTGGTGCTCCTCCTGTTCCTCCTTGTACAAAGGCAGAGTTAGTGGTCCTGCTGCTGGGTTGCTGCCCCTCTATGGCCTCCTCCACGTCTCCTGATGTACTGGCCTGTCTCCTGGAAGCCCCTCCATGCTCTGGACACTACACTGACACTCACAGCAAACCTTCTTGCCACAGCTCGCATTGATGTGCCATCCTGGATGAGCTGCACTCATGCTACAACTAGAGAGAAAGCACCACCAGTATTCAAAAGTGACCAAAACATCAACCATAAAGCATATGAGAAGTGGTCTGTGGTCACCACCTGCAGAACCATGCCTTTATTGGGGATGTCTCGCTAATCGCCTTTAATTTCCAATTGTTGTCTATTCTATTTGCACAACAGCATGAGAAATTGATTGTCAATCAGTGTTGCTACAGTTTGATTCCACAGACGTGTGATTGACGGAGTTACATTGTGTTGTTTAAATGTTCCCTTTGTTTTTTGAGCAGCATATATTCAGTTTAAACTTAAACGTTTATTAGTTTATTAAATGTAACTACTCATAGTTTAATGTACACATGGAGACATATCTGGGGAACAGGAATGTCTCACTGTTGTACAAAGGATCTTCTGACAGAGGCACTATTACTGGAGAGGTACTTGAGCAGTAACTCTGAGCAATGTGAAAAGCCAGTGTTTCTCCAGTGTTAAAGACCATCCAAGCAGTCTGATGCTGTAGATCAAGATTAAGTCTTTCTGTAAATCAGAGTGCCCCAGTTGACACAGAAACATCACTGAATCCATTATTCAAGGCATGGAACACAGTTAAGATCTTTGAAACACAAAAGATTGATGAAAAGGTAAAACATGTCTGGTGACCAGAGAAACTGCATGGTCTCATATTCTGAGCACCTGCCTCCAGTGAAATAACAGAAGACTTTCAAACTGAGGCGATAATCATAAAGAGGGGCGAGGATACATTTCCTTCCATCGATCAAATGCAATTAAACTGAAGGAGGTCTGAAAGATGCTTGCTGAATCACTCCTGAGCTTTTCTCCAGTAACCACATTGTGCTATTCCCAGCCAAAGACACAGATACAGCAAGGAAAAAATCAATCAAGTTGTATCAAAATATTAGGCATGATGGCTACAGGAAGGCTTTACATTTCAGAATTTACCAAATGTTTGTGCAACACACAATGTCCGGTAATTACATATACAATATGAATATACAATTGAAAAGTTAAGTGAGCAGGAGATCAAAAGATTAAGGCTTTTACTTTTAGCATTTTTCTTTTGTACAGTTCTAGAGTGGAAAAAACACACACCAAGCTAAAGTTAAATCCATTAGCCATTGCTCCTGTAAGGGACTCCCCAGCATTATGAAAACTAAATTTAAGGCTGAAAGAACATATCAAAGTATTTTCAGGTAGTTGATCACTCAATTTATATATTATTGCAATTGAAGATTATGGCCTGGTAGATGTCATGTTGCGGTCTGAAAATAATAAAGCCCAAAAACAAAAACAGGTGAATAAGAAATTTTATCCTCATGTTACATATTTTTCACCCTAACACAGAGTGAAGCAGGCTGGAATTGATTTCTCTGAAGATGCTTTATTTTCATGGTGTTAAAAATTCGATTTGATTCAATTGTCTTGCTCTCTGAGTAAATGTTTACACAAGGTTTTATTGGAGATATTATTGCCACCCATGTTCACTTTGGTTAAGTAGCTTCAATGAACATTTCAGCTTCAACTGAAATGTTCAACTTTCACCTGAATTACATTTATTCAGAAAAAAACAAAACCCTCATGGATGGTTATAGAGTGAGTGTGTGAGTGATATACAAAACAATATGTATGGTTACTTGTATTTTTCTCTTGGTCCTCATAATAAAGACCACATGGTATCACTTTCAACCCAGTAACCGGAGATGCATGAGACAGTATATTTCTTGGTGCCAGACCCAAGCCCAGGTAAATGGGGAGGGTTGCGCCAGGAATTGTGCAAACAATCAGACTGGTTGATCCACTGTGGTGACCCCTAACAGGAGAAAACGAAGGAATAAAGTCCAGGAAAGTCCTTGTTTACCATTAGAAACAGTATCCTATTGAAATGTTTTTGAATATTTTTTAAATATTAAAACATAGAAACCACCTTAACATAGAACCATACATATGAAGGTGGATTCTATATTTCTATTAATGCAGTAATTAGTTGGTTCTCAATGTATACCGAGCATTGTTCCACAAAGCTGGATTTCTCAGTTAGCTAAATACAGGATGATACTCTAAATTATCATTTGCTAATCACAACTTCTTGCTCAGGTTAATCCTGCAAACTGCTAAATTTCTTTTATGACACTGCATCACAATGGCTTTTCAGCTCAACCTTTACCTCTGAATAGTCAACTGACGGATTGTATATATTAACACTGGAACAGTTATTTCTGGCTTTTATATAAAACAACCCCATTCCTTCGCTAGACATGACTGGGTAAGATAAGACGTTAGCAGTGGTGTACATTGCATGGGTGCTATGTATAACATCCGAACCATTCTTGAGTTCCAGCTCAATCAGCCTTCTAAAATGGAAATATTAATGGTTTCCTGGAAAGATAACCTCATTCAAGATTAATTCTGGAATATAACCTCACTGAGTGGTAAGACTTGTCAGCTCTGTCTGGCAATTAGCTTTCGCATGGCATCTGCATGTTGGCATAAACCAATCAGCTTTTACATTATAACTAATATGTAGGTGCCCCATTCATTTCATCTGCTGGTTTGCTCCAATGGTTTGCTGGTTTGCTCTCGCTATACTTGTAATAGTGACAATAAAGTTCTATCTATCTATCTATCTATCTATCTATCTATCTATCTATCTATCTATCTATCTATCTATCTATCTATCTATCTATCTATCTATCTATCTATCTATCTATCTATCTATCTATCTATCTATCTATCTATCTATCTATCTATCTATCTATCTACAGAGAATAGTTTGTTTATAAGTTTAGAAGATATGTATAGAAGAATTAGCTTTGGGTTATTCCTTGCTTAAAAAAGCAAAGCGAAATGATGCAGTGACAAGACAACAGCATGCTGTACGGCAAAATGAACTGGCATGAAGCAAAGTGCAATCAACATAATGCAATCTCATCAACATGAGACATTAAAAAGCTAATTTTACAGTATCCTGACAGTAAAAAATGCTTATTTCATATTATTCTACGCAATGAGAGTTGAGAGAAACAGCTGCTGGCATTAAGCCAGCTCTGAGAATATGACTCATCAGACTGAATGGCAGTCACTTCAAATAACTATCAGCACTATAAGCTGAGGCAATACTGAGCCTGGGTCATCCGTCTCCTGCAGCTGCACGCAGTGCCTGACAAGCACGGTGGCAACTGTGGGATTATGACAGGTGCTTTGCTCTCCATTCGGAAGCATTAACATCAGCTGCATTAGACATCATTTTACACACTTGGTTTCTGGTGAGGATGCAGGGATTTTATTTCTGTATAGAGTTACAGTTCACATAGTTTGAATCAAATGCCAGCATCAGCAATTCACTGTCAAAAACCACACAAAACAAACAAACGAAAAAATGTAGCACAAAAGACACTGTGCAAATTTAAACGCCCTATTCAGCCAGGTGTAAGAAAAGCTGTAGTGGCAACAAAGCATGCAATGGAATTTAGGCAAATATGGAAAAATTTATTGCTACTATGTACTACAGTAACATCTTAGTGTACCAACAAAAGGCCCTGTAAAGTCCATCAATCGTTTTATTTATACAATGTATATTGGTTTCCTCACAAAGTTTCATTTACTTATTCCTGTGCACAAAATGCATTCCGTGCCACATAATGAATCATATAATAATCTGTTGCATTTTGTCCACAGACAGAGCAGGGATCTAGAGTGTGACAAATTTTAGTTGCACATGTGACCTAATATCTGAATATCTGAAAAAAACTGCTGTTGGTGAGGATCTCTGCAAAGGAGGAACAGGAACATATTGTATTCTAAACCAATCAGAGATCGTAAAGTTTGGGGCCCGCATCTGATTGGCTGTAGTCCAGAAATTCCTGTACATCTGAAAGTGTGTGTGCTGACTAGATGTAGCCACGGATTAGAGTTTTAACCAGGTCTTAAAAGTTAGACCCAAGTCCAACAAGTACAGCTTTTTAAAAGCTCAAACTCAATAACATTTTGTATGTCAGCCAACATGACTATACCAACATGCTTTGTGAATGTTACGAGTCATTTATATATAAATGTTAACGTAGTACTGCTTTATGTTCTGATTTGCATTTTATGTATGTTGAGGTGTCCTCAGGTCCTCTTAGTTCAGTCTGCCTTGTGGTCCATATTGTGGTTTGCTGCACAAAAAGCACTCATGGTTTTCTTTGATTTTTTTTTTGCCCCAAAGCCTTGCCATAGATGACATCACATGGCATTGCTCCAGATCTCCAGAGGAACTAAAATGTGAACAGTAAAGGACTGAGGCCTCACCTGAGCTGAAAGTGATCAGAAAGAGAACCAAGAGCCCTTTCAAATGAACACAAAAAGAGTCCCTACTCTTGTTCCACTTTTTGGACCACTTATAGGAATTCCCATAGATAATATTTTTATCACCGTATGCCCCCCCCCCCCCAATATGTTCTTATTCATGTTACACTAAAGTGTCCTGGACGAACCTTGTTTGACTCTTGTTTTTTTTGCCAATGTTTAGGCTGATATCAAATCTACACAACGTCAAATAGGGGTTCATCACAGAACAACATCTCTATGATCTGCTCTGGATCAACAGTGGGAAAAAATGTCTTACCTTCTTGCAGTCCTCGCACACTACAGAGCTGACCCCTGGAGTACCCAGCTGCTCTCCACACAGCAGACAGCGAGATACACCATCTCCACACACGGTTTTCTTCATGTTGTCTAGACGATTCACCAGACGTCTGTCAAAAGAACGGGACAGGCATTATACACAATTCAGAGTGGCTCATTTGACTCCTTTGAGTTCACCTTAAGTTGAAGTTTAACAGACAGCCACTCAGTCTTTCAAGGCAATGGATAACATATGTGTTATTGTTCAGAATTAATATTTGATATTTTGTTTATCCCTTTTTCTCAACCATAACCAGAAAATAATCCACAAATCAACTCCACCCAACACAAACTGCACAGTCACTAATACAAAAAGATGCATCATTGCTATATTTAAAAGCACTTCATTATGTTTAACCAAAACCCAGTGATATTATTTAACATTCCCCAAAGAACAAGCTCTCTCCGTGTTCTTTAGCTGTCGGTAAGACTGCTTGATCTCTATATCTCTCTTTAGCAGCCCCTCCTTTTCAGTCCCTCTCTTGCGCTGACCCAATGCGTTCCTGCTCCATTGCCTCCATCTTCTCAGCACGGGCAATCACATTGTTGATGATCTCCTTTTCCTCATCTGTCAGATCGGGCCCAGGGCCGGGGCCTGGAGGAGAGCTCCAGTTTCCTCTGATAACCATAAGACACAGAGAATAAACTACAGGACTGTACATTGGTGATGTATATAGCAATGCTGACTAAATATCAGCTTTTGCTTTCAATTCTAAACACTACAGACAGACATAAAAGAGTAAAGCAGAAGGGTACTTACTGGTCTTTATCACTGAAGTACAGGGAACAAAAAAAGAAAGAAAATCCAGAAACAATGTGTTATTTCAGTTAGGGATAAAGTTATCAATCAACCAATAAACCATTAGGGACATTAGATGTACGTTAACCATGAGCTCCTCGTTTCAGTTGTCTTGCAATCTCCACACTAGAAACATCCCACTGACCTCTTTGTTTTATTTCCTGTTTACCCTTTGTGATATTCTTTATTTGTGATTGTTCTGGCTACTCACTTCCCATGAAAGCCCCTCATCCCCATCACAGCGTCTGTCATGGCTGCAGCTCCTTGGCTCTGCAGAGAAAAAAACATTACGCTTCACTCTACTGCATGCACACTATCAACTAACCATACGGTCACTATCACAAAGTAGAAAAAAAATGAGGGGGGTAGAAAACAAAACTTGTGGTGACTGGTACAGACCCACAAGTCATGATTATGGACCTCTCTCGTGTGGCCTTTGGCAACACCCCGTATAGCTCCGATATGTGTAATGTAATTTTCCTGGATAAGAAAATTAATCGAAGTATGAAAAACTCCCATGCATCCTAATCTATAATTTACATAAAAATATTATCCTTTTCTCCATAACAAAACGTACACTTTATTATGCCCACTACAGTATGGGGCAGAACTAGCATACGGTGGTTGGCTGATGTGGGTGATGTCCAAAGATTGGATCTTCTCTCATCTACTTCTCTCAAAACTCTGTTTATTACAGATATCTGTTTATACTCCCTGTGAAGATTTCACCAGTTTACTTCATCCATCTCTGCCCACACATAGAACCAACCAATCACATGGTCCATGTGCCAAGTCAGAGAAGAGCTATTCACACCTGTGACACCAGCTATCATGCAAAGCATTACATCATGGTTGGCAGCTTTAACCCATGTATAATCAGACCCCCTTTGCCCCTCATATCTAGAGACAAAGACAGCTACACATAGAAAAGCACTCCTATACAGTATTGTTTTCAATTTTAATAATAATGTAACACTCCTATTATACAGTCCCTCCAGGATCCTGCAGTGTCAACCTCTCTATGTGGTAGTAGCCTAGTGGGTAACACACTCGCCTATGAACCAGGAGACCCGGGTTCGAATCCCACTTACTACCATTGTGTCCCTGAGCAAGACACTTAACCCTAAGTTGCTCCAGGGAGACTGTCCCTGTAACTACTGATTGTAAGTCGCTCTGGATAAGGGCGTCTGATAAATGCTGTAAATGTAAATGTCTATGTGAACTCTATGCAGCCTTAAGCCTTACATCTGGGCTTGACTGCACTACAAACTGCCACCAAGCCGCTCTATTGGCCATTTACTTTCTTTCAGATTTATTCTAAAACTACATCAAAATGCACACACAAATGCAGTCAGGCAAAATTAAACTAGGATACTAGGAATTTTTCTAACTCTGTACCCACAGACCATTTTGTACCCAATTAGGTATTATATACACAGCAAAAATAGTGTGTAGTGGATATAGTGGATAGTGTGTAGCCAATTTAATGTTGATTAAAATGGACAAATCCTTCTAAATGTTGTAGAGAAGCAATCAGCACCAGGGAGAAATATTGTCAATGTGAGTCGAGTAGGAAAGGGTTCATGGTTACCCTGAGGTTGTGTTTTGTGACAGAAGGAGAGATTGGAGAATTTTCCAAGGACAATACCAAGAATCAAAGAGGCCACTGACAAATAGTGGTGAAAATCAGAACTGATCCATTGGCTAGGCCAGCATTTCTTAAACTATGGGACGTGGAGCCTTGCTTCTGCACCAATCAATATTCAGTCAGATCAGATCTGATCTCAGCACTTTTGTCAAATGCTCATAGTGTAAGATATTTGTTGTTCATCTGTCAGTGTACTAGTCAGTGCATTTACAAGAAATCCAAGATGCCCCTTCCAATATCACTTAGTGGGACAATAGATGAGACAACACCACACAAATCTCCCATTCTTAATGCCATGATAAAGCCTTAAACAAACATGTGGGTGATTGTAGGTGGCATATTTTTAGTGAGAGAGAGCACTTTCCACTCCCAGTGAGGTCGCGAGTACTTCTTGGCATCAGAAGAAGAAGCAGCCACACAGGGACATGATGATGACAGTGGCTGGTTTTTGTTTTTAGTTTTTCTTTCTCTATCTCTCGCCTCACTTTATTCTTTCCACTTTTTTCTGCTTAGAAATCTTCTCTTTCCACATGGCTTCTGTGCCCACAGCAGCATGATGTGACACACTGAGGGAGAACCAAAACGAGAGAGAAAGAGGGAGAAGGCATAGAAGGGAAATTCAAGCAAGGGAGCAAAAGAAAGTGTGAGGATGGGAAAATCAATAAACCTCATCTGTCTGCATTTTACACTGCAAGCTGAGGCAGCGCAGCAGAACTGACAGTGGGTGGTGGAGAGAGAGGGTGAGGTGGGGACGAAAGGGGGGATAGAGAAAAAAGAAGGTTGGTAAAGAAGATCAGAAGATCAGAATGCAGCAGGAATTAAATGATAGACAGACAGACAGAGAGATAGATAGATCTCTTTATTGCATAAGTCTGTGAAGCCAACATCATAACCTGGTCCTTAAATTTGTACCTGATAATCTGATTAAGGTAAAATCCAGCATCTTAATGTTTATCAAAATGTATGAATATGTGTGAATGAAACCTCCCTTTCCTCTTTCATGATGTTTGTAATAGTTTTAGAACTTGTATACAATACAATTCCTGAAAGGCTTTTCCCATGAGTATGTTGAATATCTGCATTAAAGTCTAGGGTCCCTACACTGACAATGATAAGACTTACTCTAATTTGATTTCATTTATAATAATTGTAGACAACCTCTGGGGACACTCTTTTTGTCTCATTATAAAAACATTATTATTAAAATTACCATGAGCCTTACTTTGAGGATGAGTTGTCAAACATGTGGAATTATTAATCATTTACTAAAAATCATGTTTATGAATCAATTCACAAATTGATTTATAACCACACATTTGGGCTTAATTTACCCTGTAGGGTGTGTGCGTCCTATTTAAGATAAGATAACTTAATTACAGAGTAAGGTAAGGCTTAATTACAATGTGCTTGACAGATCTATGTTTTACCCCAAGGAACCTGTGTAACGCCAATTGATAAGGAGTTAATACACTACACAGCCTTGTCACGTTCCTAAGTCTAGGGGTCTCAGAAACGCAACAAGGGTGTGGAGAGGAGGAGGTCCACTGTTACACAAGCAACCAAACAAACAATACAAACAGTGCTTTTATTTACAGTGTGCTAACAGGTTCAATAAGACAGAGGACTCAGGACAGCTAACTAACATCAAAACAGCTTAATGGAAGGGATGGGATAACAGCAGGGATAACTAAAACACGTACAAGTTACCAAAAACGGCACATGACAAGCTAAAAGCTAACAGGCTAACAACAAAGGGTCTATCACACAACGAAACAAGAAACACGAATGAGATCCCCAACGGAGCTCTATGCAGATCTCCGTGGACCCTGGGGACCTCCCAAAAGCATAAGGGCCTAGCAGACCCTGGGGACCTCCCGAAGACCATCTGAAGTCTCTTTAAATAGGTGGAGGTGACCAATGACAGATGGAGCTGGTAGGCCTCAACTCCTCCCACGAAGTCAACCTAAAAGGGACAGGACACAAAAACACAGCCAAACACACAGAACACGTGGGAGCATACGTCCAGGGACGTAACACCCCCACCACCAAATATCAACCCTTCGGTTGATCCAAGAGTGCACAAGATAAAGCATTGGCATTCAAATACAATATCTGCACTATTCAACGAATCTCAATTTTTTTGAAGGTCCAAAAACAAGCAGTGGACAACAAATTTGTATACTCAAAATCAAAAATGGTGGTGGTTGTAAAATAGGGCAAAACTTAAGCAAACTATGATCCAATGAAATATTTCCCCCACTTCCACAGAAATACAAAAATGGCAGCGATTGGGAAAAATAATAGGGCAAACTGGGCACTCCACACTGCTCTTGGGGACTAATAACCTAAGAGACAGTAGGCCCACAAACAGATGCACCGCCATACAACAGTCGTCCTAGACTTAACCCGAACGGGAGCTTTACACAAAAGCACACTCAGTGCTTACTCTGGTACTTAGTCACGTTCCATTCCAACCTGCTGCTCCAACTTTCTGAGCTCAAGCTCATGCTGACACTCCAGTTGGCAAAAGCTGAAGCTCCTGCACCATTTTGCAAGCCCGTAGTTACGGTATTCGCATTCTGGACAAACTCTCGCTGAATCAAGCCACTCACGCTTCTCCAATGAGCACTCACGGATTTTTACATCCGCATCAGAGTCACTCGCCGGATCGGCAGAAATGCTTGACGAGAGCACATCAGCAGGCAGGGCTGGGAAAAACGTTCCTATTGACCATCACGCTCCACAACTGAAACAGTGTATCCTTCCGCCGAAGAACCTCACTACTGAGAGTGAGCGAACACCACACGGCAATTCAAAGAGTCTCTTTCAAACACTGTGCCGAACGAATGCAGAAGGAGCACTAACGAATGTCCACAAATGATACAAACACAGCCACCACACACAAAATGCATCTTGTGCTAACTTTAGACCCACACCTGTGTGCACAAACAGATCAACTGCCCCACACAAACTTGTACGCCAAAAACAAAAAGCTGAATACTAACAACCACCCAAGCCTACACAAACTCCTCTCCACCCGAACGTATACCTGAGGCCACAAACACAACAGCAAAATTGTAAATCCGGTCCTAAACATGCCTAACACAATCTACCTTAACCTATCTGCTCTTCGGAGGGTACCGATTGGAGGCAACTTTGAACGCCGAACGTCACCCCGGTCAGACTCAAGCTGAGGCTGTCCGTGTGACGGCGTACCCCCACCCGGAGTAGCTCCAAAAGAAAGAAAGGAAAAATAACAAAGCAAAATAACAAAAGTGGTGCTCTGCAGGGAGGGCATTGCCACAGCAAAGACCCCAAGAGACACCCTAACTTACCGGATATATGATTCTGCTCACAAACACCAAACCAAGGAAAAAAACATCTTGGACGAGCCCCCATTTGTCATGTCACTATTCCTAAGGGTCTCAGAAACGCAACAAGGGTGTGGAGAGGAGGAGGTCCACTGTTACACAAGCAACCAAACAAACAATACAAACAGTGCTTTTATTTACAGTGTGCTAACAGGTTCAATAAGACAGAGGACTCAGGACAGCTAACTAACATCAAAACAGCTTAATGGAAGGGATGGGATAACAGCAGGGATAACTAAAACACGTACAAGTTACCAAAAACGGCACATGACAAGCTAAAAGCTAACAGGCTAACAACAAAGGGTCTATCACACAACGAAACAAGAAACACGAATGAGATCCCCAACGGAGCTCTATGCAGATCTCCGTGGACCCTGGGGACCTCCCAAAAGCATAAGGGCCTAGCAGACCCTGGGGACCTCCCGAAGACCATCTGAAGTCTCTTTAAATAGGTGGAGGTGACCAATGACAGATGGAGCTGGTAGGCCTCAACTCCTCCCACGAAGTCAACCTAAAAGGGACAGGACACAAAAACACAGCCAAACACACAGAACACGTGGGAGCATACGTCCAGGGACGTAACAGCCTCTCTGTGTGTGTGTGCGTGTGTACATGCTCAAAGGCATACAACAATGGTCAGTGCATAATGCACTTCAATATCTACTGTATACTATAAATGATAGTGCTCAAAACACACATTCATACATGTATATAGTGCTCATTATATGCTCCTTCATGCAAACACAATGTCAAACCCATAGACAAAGTTTAAGTGTGTGCGCTGAGTGAATGTAATCCCACTGCGGTCATCATAATTGTATTATGGCTGCGAATGTCCCACCATTATCTTTTTGAGTTGGCAATGTCCACAGTACGCAGTGGTGGCCTAGCAAGTAAGGAAACTGACCAGTGAACAGTAGGTTGCAGTGGTCCCAAACCACCAAGGTCCCCACAATCCCCACACACTGCTACCCAGGCACAATCATTAGAATGCAAAATTAGGTATACTTTCTAAGAATACATATTGATTAAGTTCAGGGACTAAATACAGTTATTTAGATTTTTCACCATGTCAGGTATAGGTATAGTTAGGTTTAGCTCTAACTATAGTCTATGAGATATATGTATAAAATATATGTATTTTTCTGTTCATCATGTCATGGGTTATCTCACTAGACAAAATACTCTTAAGAGGCAAATTTACAAAAGGATGTTACATTACATTCATTTTATATGGAATTCTGACAGAGTGGCGTTAAAGATTTGAATAGTTTTGTCTCAACGTCAGCTGCACACTGTGATGTGCTGCATTTCAGGAAGGAAAGAGAAAGCGATCCTGTTGACTACGCGAAAGAGGCAGCGAGAGCTGGAGGAGAGGAGGGAGGAAATGGGGAGGGGTTGAGGAGGAAATGAGAGTGCTGCTGTCATCGTTCCCATCGCAACCATTCCTCATCTTTTCATGAGAAACAGAAGTCTCCAACTTCAAATTAGAAACCTTCAAAGTGCACTGTGTTTTGCATTTAGCCTTGTCTAAGGCCTTGCAGTGCTTACAAAGTTGCATAATGACACGCGCCTGCATTGCGGCCATCCAACGCCAAATTGATGAGGATGGAAGCTGATGCAGCAAATGCCAATATGATCTGATTCTGCATTAAGATAAGTATCATCTAAAACCAGACCTTCCTTTATCACAACATTTAGTTTATGGCTCAAGGATCCTAAAGGCTACGTGAAGAGTTCAGAATGTAGTCCAGGTGTCTGGACTACAACTCTCAGGAGGAGGAGGAGTGAAACTCTATTCAAACAAAGGAAAAACACAACCCGTAGTAATTTAAAGATCATAGGGATTAACACTCCACTGGCCTCCTTGAGATAACACGGCAGAGCCAGAGGACCAGACTATGCGGTGGCCCGCTGGAGGAATAGTCACATTCTGCCTTTAAGCACAATTCACCTACAGACCTTACAGGAAATTGATAAAACAGGACACCAAGACTCAGACTCATTTAACCTTCACCATTACTGGTGCATCAGACATTGACAATTCAACTATCATGTTTTATTAAAGTGTATTAGTATAAACGGTATTTTATGCTATGGTGAAACACTAAGTAATCCATGTTTGATATCAGTCTCCTCTGTATTTTGTGTAAAGAATGTTGAAGAATGTGTCTGAATGAAAAAGAATAGATTCTGGACTGTATGGTCATTGCAGATAATTATAAGTACCACTGGTTCACGAAGGAGGCACCGACCCCCTCCCTCCGCGACGGATCATTTGTCCACGCCATGTCCAGGGCGGGGATCAATACCGAAAATAAAAGTGCTGACACGTCCTTCGTCGTTTGTTTTTTCGCCTCTCTAAACTTTTCAAATCTCTAATTTAGTCAACACGTGACCCGCCTCCTCTCGGACGTCGAGGCTCAGGAGTCCGCGGCAACTTCAGGCACCGAACTCACTAACCGACTGCGAGCAGAACCCGAGCAGACACGGAAATACACGAAGCCAGCCCGAACAACCCGGCTGTCTGCGAGCAGAACCCGAGCAGAGACGGAAATACACGAAGCCAGCCCGAACAACCCGGCTGTCTGCGAGCAGAACCCGAGCAGAGACGGAAATACACGAAGCCAGCCCGAACAACCCGGCTGTCTGCGAGCAGAACCCGAGCAGAGACGGAAATACACGAAGCCAGCCCGAACGAGGCGACGCGCCGACAGCCGCAACACGCTGCTAAGCAACAAGACAGCCGACGACCGCGCTCACACAAAGATCCCTCACGCACCACGCGAAGTCTCTCGATATCCAACGATATCGCTTTCCTGATAACTGCTGATAACTGCTTTCTGATTCTCCTCTGTCAGTCTCAAGACAGAGTTTGCATGTGGGCTCGGGCCAGTGGTGGCCTAGCGGTTAAGGAAGTGGCCCCGTAATCAGAAGGTTGGCGGTTCCAATCCCGATCCGCCAAGTTGCCACTGAGGTGACACTGAGCAAAGCACCGTCCCCACACACTGCTCCCCGGGCGCCTGTCGTGGCTGCCCACTGCTCACTCAGGGTGGTGGGTTAAATGCAGAGGACAAATTTCACTGTGTGCTGTGCTGCTGTGTATCACAAGTGACAACCACTTCACTTTCACTTTCAAAGTTTCATGTTACACCAACCTGCTTATACAGTGAAAGTGAAGTGATTGTCATTGTGAAACACTGCAGCACAGCACACGGTGACACAACGAAATGTGTCCTCTGCATTTAACCATCACTCAGTGAGCAGTGGGCAGCCATGACTGGCAAACTTCTGATTATGAGGCCACTTCCTTAACCACCAGGCCACCACTGCCCCCACTGTATAAAGTTTGAATCTGATGTTTAGTTAAAGGTAAAGACCATACCATTAAAGTATGTATCATGATTATGTGTGAATGGGTGAGTGAATGAAACCGGATTAAATGTATTTTCTGTCCCCCCCCTGTTTATTATGTTGTACTAATAGATTCGTCTCCTCACTAAAACTCAGAATTTCTTGTGAGTGTACAGAGTTTTCCTACATTAAGATAAGGTCACTACACCGGAAAATACCTCATCTGCTCTTAATTAAGATCTTTTACTAGTAATAGTGAATAATTCTGGGGGTGCCCTTGTTATTTGCACATGTATGCATTTATTATTAATTATTACCACAAGACTAACTTGCTGGATGAATTGTCAATTGCTGGTAATTCCTGATATTTTAGTGTACATCCATGTTTGAGTACTGGTTTAGCCACCCTCATCGCCATCCACGTACACGATCCTATGAACAACGGTTTATTATCCCTGCATTCTGGAGATATATAGATGCATGGGAGAGCGGCTAATGCCTGTGTTACAGCTCCATTCACTCACATGCTTGTTCAGGGGTTTGCGAAAGCTGCTAGAACAGATGATAGAATCAGGCTGCTGATGCAACTTGAGAAATCAGAACACGCATAGCGTCAGGCTACAAAGCAAAATGCCCACAGGACAGTGGAGCATGGGCTCTGCTAGAGAAATGCAGCACCTATTGATGCAGCACTGATTGCAAACAGAGCGTTTTATAGACATGCATCAGCACTGCAGCTTACGATTCATTATGTTGCAGTAGTTTGGAAGGCCTGATGTGAATGCAGCAATACGAGACTTTGGACTCAATACAGGACAAGTAGTAATTAATCAGCAAGAATGCTTGTGATGGCTACACCATTCTGGGCCTCACCCAAGTGGCCATATGATCCACCAATCAGAGCTTTAAGTGAGTTAATACGTCTGACATTTGAATGGTGGCACTCTGTCAATTAAGAAAAAGAGGTGATGACAAGAAGCTAGTGCCCTTCACAAGAGCTCTTAACCCTTAAGTACTTAATCAAATATACATGCCTGTCCTAGAAAGGAAAAGGCATGAGTAGTTGCCATTGATTAACTCAGACAGGGGAATCGCCACCTTCTACCTTTGTTTTTTACATGACTTTAGAAAGGTATGACTCTTTTGCTAGTCCTAAAATAGGAACATCCATTCTGATGGACATTAATGATGAAAGAGCTTTGTACTATGCCTGTTAAGACTGCCAATTCCCAACCAAACACTGACTCATAGGAATACTGACTCACAGGATTCTCAAGACAAAAAACTGACTCATAAGAATCTGAGGCTTTGAGCGAGTCCAGCAACAACCTCATCCAGTAGAGCAGTACTCATGCTGCAACAGCATTCTCTAAATCATTTGTTGAGCCTCTGCCCATTTTTTTCTTGTTCTCGACAACATGAAAAAAATTAATTAAGTGTTAACTGACTCAGCACTGACTGATTCTCAAATGTGAATTGTGAAGAAGTTCACAAAAATAGGTAAATGAGATGCTGAAATCAATGTGAACTTTGCGTTAGTTAATCATGAATTAGACAACAGTCATGTAGTGACAGGGTTTTGGGGCGCATCTGAAAGGATCCGAAAGGATCTGTTGAGCCACTGTCATACCCACTGAAACACCTGCTTTTCCTTGTTTTTTAAAGGAAACTAGTCAATAATGAAAACAAAGACTGTATAGTCTTGTTGGCAGTTGTAGCTGGCATTGCCACGACATCAAGGAGCACAGGTACTTGAACAAAAAAACATTTATTGTAATATGTATCTACATTGGGGATGGGGATGTGGGAACGGGTAGAAAAGGCTCACTCACACAGGGACACTCCACACTCACAACACATCTGAACAATACAATACAACACCACTAACACGCCCCAAGACCTATGAATCTCATAAACTCAGACTGGACTGGTTGGAGCGGACCAAAACCACTAGCGTGGGTCACACCGGGTCTGCCAGATAATAATGGATTTTTTTTAAATCCACATTGTCAAAGTAATACAGTTTATCCAGAAAATTAAGGCAGGTAGAAGCTTAGTTGGTAACACAGAAGACCACGATGTCACAGGTACAAACCCCACTTACTTACACCGAGGAGTGCAACAATATTTCCTATACAGTGCCCTGGGCTCAACCTTAATTTCGGATTAGAACAATTGCGAGAAAGCCACGAGAGATGAAAACAAATTTCATAAATCGCCACCAATTGCCAACAGGTTATTTGGAAGATAAGACAGATCTGTCTATTAACCTGTGTGTGTGTGTGTGTGTGTGTGTGTGTGTGTGTGTGTGTGTGTGTGTGTGTGTGTGTGTGTGCAAGTGTGTAGTCAGACATTTGGGCACTGAGAATCTCTGGGTTGAAACTGGATGGTAGACCAACCTGAACACCACCCCTCAGCACGCGCACACACACATCAACGCCCTGCTGCAGCAACACTCCACTAATTAAAAGAGCCAGAAACATAAAATAAAATCTAATCATATTTTATTTATTTATAAGGGACCATATATTTTATCACATATTAATCTTAACATTTGATGTATCATACCAAAGGTAGAGTAAGGATAAATTTAATCTGCAGGTTATTGGCAGGTACTTGTGACTACTCCAAGTAAAGAAGACAAAACTCATATGACAAATTAAACACATCAATATAATACTGCTGTGCCTAGTCAGCACCACCATTCTGTCATATTAAAAATTACAGTCAAGCAAGATAAAATCAATATGGAGAGCTAGGTTGCTTTTAGCAGATTTTTCTATTTGAGTAATGCTGCTATCATAACTACAACTGTTTATTTCAAGCAGGGGCTTTCACATACAAAGCAGACTGGCCAAATACAGTGCAATGTGTGACATGACAGAATGTGGCAGCCTACCAAACAGACCAAAAGCCATGTAAGGCAGAGAAGAAGCAGAGAAGAAGAAGAAGAACTACCCCCACAATCGGAAAGAGTGATGCCACCCTTGTTAGTGGGTTGCACCACTACGAGCTGAGCCATGGCAAGAGTGTGGCCCCAACCATGATGACCACAAAACTCAGAAGTGGGCATGATCGGGGGCTTGTGAGTGGGGTTTGCGCCCCGCTCTGTGCAGGTGCTGACAAGCCAGGAACTCATCAATGCCCAGGTCGACTGGAACAATTCCCAAGCAGATGGCGGTGGAGATGGCGATGATGCGGAAGGCATCGTTTCACGGACGTGTAAATTCATGTCTGAGCGCTCTGAAATGTCACTCTTCCATTACACTGCACATGCGTGTAGCACCAGAGCGCTGTCCCCAGCAGCCACTGAATCCAGTTTCGCCACAAACACCGCGTTCAGTCTACAGGCAGGGACGTGCAAGAACAGGGCCTGCACGTGGCCTGTACTGTAAGGCCCAGGGGCCGCTAGGCTCCCACAGCCTGTGCTCAAGAACTTGAGTAAGGAATCCTAATCAGTCCAAGATGAAGTCAATTATGCAAAGCGATCAGGACTCCTTTAAAGCAGTGACCCAGTAGGTCCTGCCACACTGATGTGTAGTGAAGTGAAAGTGAAGTGATTGTCATTGTGAAACACTGCAGCACAGCACACGCTGACACAACAAAATGTTGAATTCTGCTTTTAACCATCACCCTTGGTGAGCAGTGTGCAGTCATGACAGGCACCCGGGGAGCAGTGCGTGGGGATGGTG
Organism: Denticeps clupeoides; assembly: GCF_900700375.1. Lineage (NCBI taxonomy): Eukaryota > Metazoa > Chordata > Actinopteri > Clupeiformes > Denticipitidae > Denticeps > Denticeps clupeoides. The sequence continues at coordinate 18,003,930 of NC_041707.1, forward strand.
CTTTGCACCACAGTGGCACCTCAGTGGCACCTTGGCGGATCAGGAATCGAACCAGCAACCTTCTGATTACGGGGGCCACTTCCTTAACCGCTAGGCCACCACTGCCACCACTGGAGAGATCTTAATCCTTCCTGTTTATAGTGTTTCCCCCTTGATGCCCAGTCTCACACCATTGGGTCTGTTTTTGTTCCTTTCAGGATTTTGCTTCTGCACAACCTTCCCCATCCCTGACCCTGATATATAACACAATTAAAGGGTTCTTGGATAAAGGGTGATGGACTGGAACTTACATTTACATTTACAGCATTTATCAGACGCTCTTATCCAGAGCGACTTACAATCAGTAGTTACAGGGACAGTCCCCCTGGAGCAAGTAAGGGTTAAGTGTCTTGCTCAGGGACACAATGGTAGTAAGTGGGATTTGAACCTGGTTCATAGGCGAGTGTGTTACTTGTGTGAACTTGTGTGAACATTTGTTTTCTAATTTGATCACACAAAAATAATAAACTCTCAATTTTTAAAAGCTGTTGAGTTTAGTAGAACATGAATAATAACAGTATTTTCAAAGAATTACTTAAATGTGAAAAGTACATTAGCTTTGTGTCTTGTGCCCCTGTGTCCTTGTGGGTTGAAAAGAATAGATAGGGGATCATCTTAGTGTCACATCTGTAAATAAATATTGATTGACATAGAATCAGAACAGCACAGAACACCTGCACGGACAAAAATTGTGTCACAATAGGAACAGTCATACTCTGATTTATACTAGTTTCATCAAGCCTGTTCTATGTCTGATTGTTTTTTTGGTCCCTAGAAGCATGCTAAAAATCTCTTCCAGTCCAAAGCCCGTCTGGTTTATAGAAGATATTAGGTTCTTTTAAAGGTGTCGTTAGGTCCAGTTCTCCAGTTATTGACATCTAGACACATGATTGCATGGTGGGAATCTACTTTAATTTTCTTTACTTTATTTTACTTTACTTGGCAGATGCTTTTATCCAAAGCGACTTACAAGAGGAAGACACCAGCAATTCCCATTCGGTTTCTATAGATTACAAAACAAAGAGCTCTGATAAGGCCTAACTTGTCAAGAACAGAACATGCTAGGGAATTGTTAAGTGCTAGACGAATATTAAAAAAAGCAAAAATTTAAATATTATATATCTGAAACAAATCAGTATTATATATCTGAAACAAATCAGTAGAGTGCCATGGGATAAACCAGAGCCATGGTAGTTTTGAAACAGGCTGTTTTGGAGTTATCACTGACTGAACAATGATAAGAAGCAGTATCAGAATTTTGTCTGTTGTCCCTGTCACTCTGGATGGTTCCTATCCAAGGCAATGAACAGCAGCCCTAACCCGGTGAGACTTTTTTTGACGAAGATTGTTCAGCACTACTACAGTAGAGCATCAGAAGAGTGAACACATGGAGAGCTCTGGACACAGAATTCACTGTGAGTTTCTAAAGCTGTGGACTTCTAAAGAGATTCATGCATTGATTTACTGATTCTCGTCACTACCCAATGTTATACACATATTGATTTGCCCCAGTGTTATCTGATTTTGCCTGTACATGGGAAATTGCAGAGATTAATTCAGATTATTGCATTTAGTATCTGCTTTGCATAATCTGTCAATCCCTCCGATTGCCACATCATATTATTCAAATACAGGTTTTACAAACCAAGAAAGGTTCTGCATAACTTCTTGATGTGTGCAAGTGTTCTGAATACAAAAGTTCCTCTTTTTGATTGCATAAACATTTTTGTTGAGTGGCACAAATGCATTCAAGTTCCATGCTGTATTTAAAAGAAGGAAAAACTGAATACGCAGTACATTCCAAGCAAAAACCTGGTCCCTTGACTGGAACGTTGACAGAACTGTAAAAGAGCTTCTCCTGCAGCATTTACCCCCCCCCACCCCTCTACTCCACCGCAGTGGGGAAAACATTGCTCAGCATTCCTTAATTATTTACAGAGCCTGTCCCCGCAATCACTCCAACAACTACGGCAAAAAAATAATTAAATCATTGCAAAATTCTTCTTGCCAGGCCTTACAGAGCAGATCCGTTCTTGCCACACCTTACTTACTGTGCACTTTACCAGGCAAGTTGCTACTCTGTAAATGACTCAGCCACAGGAAAGAAAAGATGCAGACAAAATGGAAGACGCCTTTGAACGAACGGCTTTAATGAAGCTTTCAGTGTCTCAGGCTCTCTAATCGATTGTAATGACTAAACCCAGGAGTAGCAATCTCTTCATGCTAATAAAACAGATGAATATGTTCACTGTCTCCATTGGTGGACAGGATCTGAAAATATCCTGACAATTATATCCAATTTATCTGCCATGTGGTTGTCTATTTGCATTCTTATGATTTCATATTCTCTTGCATACTTCCTCCTCCTCCACTACTCAAGAAAACAAGAATAATTCCCACGGTTCCATGATTCACATATGGAACTGCAGGGGCAGAGGAAGATAGACAGAATCGCCACCGATGTCTAGAATTTCGAATATTTCATGCTGAGCCAATAGAGGAGGGCATGACAAAGGGGCCTACAAAACCCCTCACAGATTCGCTTTCAGCAGAGAATATATCAGCGTCATTTATCCCAGAATTTTATTTTCAGTCATATCACTCACTCACAATGGCCCTCACCCCCAAGAACCAATAACGTGACCTAAATAGTTACAGCTACGGAAAGATGAACAGTTCTTTTTTGCTGATGTAGCTCAGACTGAAGTTGACAGAGAGTAGGATGAACTAAAAAGCTGACAAGAAGGAATCTGATTCAGTTAATCAATTCATTTGAACACTAGTATGTGCTTAAAGCTTAGTTGCTTAAAATGTCATATGTTATAATTAATAATGGCATGGAAGATAACCAAAATTAAACAATAAGGTTAAATTTGAGAGAAGACTGCATTTTAATCTTCACATTTCACAGATACAAAATACATGAGGTGTGTTTCACATTATTATTTTTTTTACTTCAGCATTTTGTTGAAATATATGTTTCCATAATTTGCAGGTATTCATTTGAATCCATTTCTATGTCATTCTACATCTTTTTATTTTCTTTCATTTTTTCTTTCATCTTGTACTATTTCTTTGGTTCCATATATTTTTTTTTAAATAAATGCACTCTTCCATATTCTATTTTGCTGTAAATGCTGGTGCAAAGTGGCTAGCATTTCATTCGGTACATGGAAGCAAGTTTGTTTTGCACCTTGGTGGATTACATATAGATAAAATTGCTCTGTAATAAGATTGTAAGACCAATACAAGGATGCCAGATGCGGGCTGCTGTGGCTGCTTATTGCTGAAAGTGCCCGACATTGGGCATCTGCACAGATGGGGTTTGTGAGATGGATGACTCTAATTATTTCATGAATAAGACGTGGTTGGCTGTACAAATATGTTTATAAATCTGCCATTCAAAGCCTGGTCTGTTTAGAGATGATGAATGCAAGCTCCCTTTTTTACTTAATGTGTCATTTGCTTTTTAAGCCATTACTTCTAACAATGATATCCTTTTTTTTGTTATCAATAACAGATTTACTTTTTGTTGGGTCACATGATGATTGCTTGATTATAAGCACTGTTTTCAGAAAATTCATTTCCTTTGGTCATATTTGAGAATATTACAATATATTATAATTTATTGCAAGCCTTAAATTTAAATAGGTCCCAATTTTAAAGAACAATAAAACAGTGCATTAAACCATGCTGAACAAGGGGCAAAATGTTTTCCTAACCTAATTATTCAGTGGCATGTTTTGGGGTATAATGTGATCAATCAGATTTGCACATCACCTTAGCTCTGCTCATATGCATATGGAAAATGCATTGTGACTTTATGCACAGGATTAACACTGTTTCACCTCATTTTAACAGTGATCCATAGTCATGTAATTAATGTAAATTTTTGCATGAAATTAAACCACAACATTGATTCATATTAAAAATGAAGCAGCTGCAGCAGCAACAACAAAAAGGTTTCAGAACTCCTTCCATCACCATTCTGCTCAATGGCACCGTGCAGTCACAAGCACTGTATTTAAAACACTCAGTCATCTGATGTTACCTGGTATGTAAGAGACACTGCACAATTGAGGTTAAAAGAATTAACAGTTTCTAATTTATTAACACCAGTAGATTATTATTGCAGTTACTTGTAAATATTGTATGTAAAAAAGCTACCAATGTTACAGAAAAACCCAAAATAAAAGAAAGGAGAAATGGATAGAGGAAGAGGGGGGGGGCAGTTCCCGATGGAAAAGGAAATTGAAGAGACCAGAGCCCATGGGAGAAAATTCTTTTATACATTTAACTCTCAAAAAGTTCCCACAGACCAATCAGGATTTTTCCTTTGATGTCTCTGCCTCGCCGCAACACCTCAAGCCATTTACTGGCCCTCCACACCTCCTGATGGGGGGGTGTCACATCCTGACAAAAATACAGGCGGGGGACCTTCACGCAAGACAAAAGCCCAAAATGCCATGGACCTGGGATTTCCCATCTTACTTATTCATCAATGTGTGCATGCGTGTATCTCCTGGGTGTCTGTTGTGACACTGTGTCTTTTCCCTACCCTTTTTTTCATGTCCGACAGTTGAAATCCCCACAGATGACATAGGCCTCGGTCAGGAGACCCCATCCCAAAGCTGGGATGGCAGTAAAATCAAATATATATTTTTGGTGATGGGGTACAGCATGGGTTATGCGCTCCAGCCCTGGGGCCAGAAGGCGAAGGGGTTGGAGCACCACTTGTTTGGGAGGGCAGGGTGGGCAATGTTGCAGGCCTAACTCCCAAAGGGACATGCAGGAACAAGGCCTGCGAGTTCTCCAGTCCTTTAGATAGAACAAGCAGGGCCCACCTTCATTCCTGATGCATGAGGGGAAGTTGCTTGGGTCCTGTGCTTTGGCCCGGAAAAAGAGAAGAACCAGAATGACAGTAAAGCTGGAAACACGTGGTCTGGTGTCTGCCCCTGCCAGAAACACCACCTTCGGTGACCCCAGTGGTGCGCCCTTTGCAAATGGGTACTTTGACGGCTGGGTGCTCCTGGTCCACCAGGTGGCACCATTCAAATATGTGCTTGGTCCAAATAGCCAGCTACAGACCCTATAGGACAGCACATTCTCTGGGGTTATCCCATATATGCTGCATTATGTGTGTGGATTTCTGGACATTGTGTTGTATTTTTTAAAACCAAATTTTCACAATGTTGTGTGCCTGTATCTCATATTGTTTCCATTGACAAAAGTGTGTCATGTCAAAATTATGCTTAGCCACCCCACTCCAACTGGTGTGACCACGCCTACCAATGCACACAAAATCCGCACATAGCATTAAAAGGTGCAAAAAATGATCTTTGTCTGTTGAAATAGAGCCTACACCATTCAAAAACATGTTTTTTTCAAATGTGTCAAATAAAAACATTCTTTCTCAGTCAGTCTGAAATAAATGCTGCATGGGGGATGGGGGAATTACTGTGTAGTGCCACCAAGTCAAAAAAGTCAACAATATTTCGTACAAACCAAAGCCATTGGATCCTCCCTACCCCCCATCACCCTCATTGACCAGAATTGTTTCTGAATCGATTATGATTGTGTTTCAGCTCGTAACAAATATCTCTGATCCATATCCATATGCACATGCACACTTAAAAAAATTAAAATCAATTGAATTCCTAGTGGGAGAGGTCAGAGTGGAGCTCTCACTGTTGGGCCTCACTGTTGATGCTGCACATGTTTCAGTCCCACTTTCAACAGTGAGCTGGAAGAACTGGGAACCATCTGCTCAGCCATCTGCCCAGGGTACCGAGGCTCAGTACCCCTGCAGTGCAAAGGGGAAGAAGGGCCGTGGTGGCTGGAAGGAGCTGATCTCACTTCCTCTGGAAGGCATCGATCCAGCACCTGACTGGGAAACAAACAGGGAAAACATGCCTGTCTGGTCCAAATTTGGTGGTGTTGCAAGTCTATTCTGGGCAGCTCGAGTCGCATGAGCCAAGATTTACTTAAAAAAATAAAAGAGAGAGAGACAGACTGCAACAAGAACAAGCCACACAATGAAATGACTTTGCATGTCTGAACTGCGGCAACAATTTGAAGATGATGATGATCCCACCTATCCTTTTATGAAGCCCATATGCGAACTCCTATGCGTGAAGGCCAATGAAATGTCTACTGCTTTCACAGTCAGTGATTAGTAGATGCGATTACACAACTTTGCGTAATGAGACGTAAAGCATACGTGCGTGAAAAGCAGGGCATTATATGTCCTACATTTCTATGACAGTGAATAGTCACATGATCGATTACTCCTAATAGTGTAAGACTGGGACAGGTCTTGTCTCTCTTATGGACATAAAAAAAAGTGAGCAAACAGCCAGGAGTGTGGGGTGATAAAGCTGTCACTCATGACTCGGTTTTGTTATATTGTCGGCTCAGCCGGAGGAGCAGCAGGAGTAATCAGATAACCCTGCGTTAAATCACAGTCCACAGCCCCGGCGCGCCGCTTCCATTGTCCAAATCAGCCGGCCCTTATTGTGAGCTCTGCAGGCTGTGATGTACGGCCATTGATTGGACATGGGAGGGTGCAGGAGAAGGGGAGCGAATGTGGAGTTAAGATAAAGAGAAGCCGAGGACACGAGTTGCCACCAGAGTGAATGTGTCCCCCTGAAGCGGTCCCCCTGGAACATTGCCTTTACTGCTGGCCCACTTTCCCCGAGCTGTCACCCGTCCTGGCCAGACTACAACTGTGATGCCCTCGTGTTTGCAAACAACAGACCCCTACATTACGTCCGAATGTTATCCAGTCGTGAAAATATCCTCATGGTCCTACTGCTCCTAACACCAAATTGTCAACCTTAGTTTGTACACAAAATGTATAAATGTCTCCATTCTCTGAATGAGTGGCGAAAAAAAAAACAGCCTCTATTGGGTCAAAGAAATTATGATAGCTTAGAATAGAAATGTTTTTATGAATCACTTAAAATCATTGAAATGAACGCTCGTTAACAAACCTGAGTGCTAAGCGAAATTATTTACGGTAAAATGGAAAGGGCGGATGGCAAAATTGAACAGAAAGTGTGTACGGCAGTATAATAAACAAGCATAGAGTAGCAAAGGTCCATAACAGTTCAAGTGGTATGGTGAAGAGGGACTAGTGTGAAGGTTTATATGTGATAAAGTGATTGTGCAGGTATACAGCACATTAGTCCTGTGCAGTGTCGGGGAGTGACGGCATTTTATAATTAGAGTGCAAAATATGAGTATCTGTGTTTTGATATGGTTACATTTTAACTCAGGGTAATTTTAATAAAGTTGTATTCTTAAAACTAGTATATTAATTAACGGGATTACTAATTAAAAGAGACTAAATAAGAAATGCTTCCAAATAACCACTGAATGTCTACAGTTGGAAAGTCATAAAAATTCAAGGATCATTTCACATTCATAGAGGGCAAAGGAGACTGCTGCATCATTGTGAAGTGCAGCTTCTGCTTTCCACATCTAAAGAATCCACTTGAAAAAAAACACCTTGAAGTTTTAAATTAATCTTGCTTCAGTTAAACACTTGCTTGTCTAGTTGCCAAACTAGATGTGAGTTACTTAATTTGAACAATCCAACAAAATGTGTAACATATTGTTTAATCTCTAGGGAACTGTACTGTATTTTAAATAGTAACCCTTCCAAAACTGGTCCAGCCAGGAGCTTCTGACAGGTAATTGAAGGACCTGAAAATCCTCTGGGATGTTCTGTGTCGGTGCATCCAGGCTGTCTCCAATCTTATGGAGACCCTGATCCAGGTTTGGAAGGAAATCTCCTAAGAAGTAGGCCAAAGGCACAGAGGTGCATGGGGGCTGAACACATTATTGAGTCGCACCTGCCAATAAAATTGTCTAATTAGATTTTTGGTCTAATTTGAATTCAATTTTTAGTGATTTGGTGGATTGACCATTGTCAATCATCATTTTGTTCTCACAGTTAATAGTTTGTTACAGATCTAAAGATGATGATGCATTGCCACAATTAATGCATTCTGTTTTTTAAATAGAGACATAATCCATTGATTTGTTCCTGACTTGATAGGCTTGATGCCAGTGCAAGTGAAGGAATGTACCTCAGCAAATGGAAAAAAAATGAGATTCAGGTGTAAATTATGCTTGGTAGATTTAGTTGAAATCTGAACATTTTGAAGTTTGACAACAGTATAGTTAAGGAGGACCTTTGTGTGAATTGACCGTAGATCAACCATAACCACCCATGTACATATATGTTTAGCTGAGACCAAGGTGCATGCTTTTCATGTTAGTCATTCAATGCAATTTTGGAGAGCCGATGACAACCGTCAAAACATCATGTTGATGATTCAGCCAGCACGAGTGCGATTATTACTCCAACCCAGAATCTGGGTGACTTCCATACACGCACACACACCAAGACACATTCTTCCCAAAAGCCAAATGAAACATAAGTCCTTTTTCTTCTTGCATGTGGAGGAGGCTGAAGGAGGTCTGGAGTCTAAAAACAGTTACAATCTCAACTGCGTTACTGTACTGTGGCCATAGAAACCAAGATGGAAGCATATCTCAGAAGCTGTTGAAGATCACTACATGCTCACATTAACAGTGACCAGCTGAAGCCGTGCAAACATTTTTTAGTATGAACAAAAACCAGGAAGATAAATCAGCACAGTTGTTCTTGTCAGCTTTACCCTTCTTCAGTCAATAAACCATTTTAAAACATGCATTTGAACCTTTTCTAAAAATAACAAACATTCTATGAACTCCTCATATGTAGTCAAATTATAGGCATTCTAATTAGTACATTTGTGTGGAATACAGGTCAAATGTTGGATGTATATGTACTGACATTTATAGTTCAAATGCTTTTACGGTGACACGGCAGACCTGATAATTGTCTCTTCACGTCTGAGAAAAACAGCGTTATTTTTAGTCATAAAAACACCATTAAGAGCAGCAGGCCAAACATATCTGACTGTGCATTGCATCACATGTACACACAAGCTAATTTTGTTTCAAATTTCAGTAAATGCGCAACATACGTAATGTCCTACAAGCATATCCCCCATCAGGCTCCAGTCAGACCCAAGTATATGATTCCTATAATATAGATAAAACATGGATCATGCCCGCTTTCCCAGCATTCCAGTGTTCCAGCTCTTTCAACAGCCACAACCCACCTGGAATCCTGCAGCCATTTATTGAAGATCTCAAGTGCGTTGAGAATGGGGTCTAAATTGGGCAGCCCATAAGAACGCAGCTCCCTGTCTCGCTCAGGATGCCTCTGATAGAAAAAGTGCTCGGATCAGAACAAAAATGGCATCATCTGCTCCTCAGCCTAGGCGCTGCTCTCCATCCACCTCTCTCCCCCCTTTTTTTTTAATATCCTGAATTATGCAGAGAGGAGGCTCAGAGCACTCTATCCCTCTCTCTGAGAATCCCACTTCCTCCTTGCACCGCCTGCCCTCCCCCACGTTCCTCCACTCCTCCAGCGGCGCGTGTCGTACGCAACACACAGCAGCCACATCACATCCTCATCCAGCCTAAAGCCCTTTCTACTCCACAGCACAAAGGAAGAGTAAGCTAGGGATCGGGATAGAGAGAGGGAGAGGGAGAGAAATCAAGGAGGCCAGCCAATCAGGAGGGTGGTAGTGTTTGCACGTGGTGGCAGCTGCAGGCTGGCAGTTCATTCAGCACCCCTCCCCCCAACCTTTCCCAGGCATTTTTCCAGGGTCCCCGAACCCTTACGAATCAGTTGGTGGTCACCTGGGCATGCCTGTTGGCATACATTTTGTGGCTGTGGTGCCACGTTGGTGTCAACCACTCCTCAGGAGAACCACAGACACCACATCAAGCTCCACATTCGCGCAATTCTCACCTCACACACCTCACACACACACATCTCACCAACTTCCTGCCAAAGCCCCTCTTCTTCTTTTTTTATTTCAGGCAGGCAGGCACGCAGAGATGATTCGGGCTGATGCGACCTGTCACGGCGGTGAGGGATGCTGAGTGCGTGGGGCTGGGTGGAGGGCCGGGCTCGTATTTATTACAAGGAGGCGTTGCCGTGATCGTAATGGTGCTAATTTAGCGTCTCTCCACACGCACGGCCACCGTGGACAGCGGCTGCGTTTTATCCGATCGGCGACCCGTGCAGGGGAATGATAGTAATAATAATGACAACAACAATAATAAGCAAAGAAACACGTCCGTCCATGTTCCCCCACAATAGCCACGCAAGCTGATCAATTAACTGCGCCGATCGTCGTAAAAGACTGACTGACTGACTGACTGACTGAATGAATGAATGAATGAATGAATGAACCGTCGAATGCCCGCGAACGCACAGCCAACAGCGCGGGTGGATGCAAGAATGAAGCCGCGGACTCACCTACAGCCTTCCGGCGGCTAGATGTCAGCAGATGAGGCGACTAATTCAGCGTCTTGCACTGCGCAGAAAGCGCCTACAGCCACAGGGGAGGGGGGGACAAAACGCACCCCCACCCGCCGCCACCACCGCCTCCCTCCCCTCAGATCTTACAGCCAGCAGGGACCTTCCACGAAACGCCCGGTGAGACCCAGCCCCGAAGCCCACGACCCCACGAAAAAAAAAAAAAAAAGAAAAGAAGAAAGGAGGAGCCTTGTTTCCGCGCCCAGGGTCCTGCGTGGGTGCCTCAACTTTTCCACGCAGGCCAGCAGACACTGCGAACAAGTCCCAGAAACCAACGCCCTGTGTGTGCGCGGTCGTACAGGGGTGGGTGTGTTTTATGGGTGTTTCAGGACAACCCAGCCTCGGGCTCACCGGCGTGGTCAGTATGAGCCAGCAAACGCCGTCCCACTTCTACGTGGGGCCGTTTCAGCACCACGGACAGTCCACTTCGCTGCGCCCACAATGCACAGGTCAATGATTCGGTTCACAATTAAGGACTCCGGTGCTCTGGATTCGAGCTTTTCAAGTTTGAGCACAGCGCACCCTGGTGGTAAAATGTATCTCGGTTCATGTAAAAACTGAACCAATAATAGAACAAACACGTTCATATTTGTGGACAGTGATGGCTATTCTTCACTGAGCTGTCCACCATAAAATCTTTCTTCCACAGACTCTACAACCTATTGTTTTTTGTTTTATTTCGTAATGTGAGTTTATTTTTACAATTTTACCAGCAGTTTTATAGTCGACATTGTGTCTGTGCTTTTGTCTTTTGCTGCTCTTATCTTGTACCGTCCACTTCCTGCCGTGACAATGTGAATTTCCCACTTGTGGGAGTAATAAAGGATCATCTTATCATTTCTTATCTTATAATATTTATCATATTGTGCAATGACACAAACCGAACTTTTATTAGCGCAAAGATCTGTGATTCATGACACACTATAACATATTAATAATATTACTTGGTTTTGGAGTCGAAGTCTCTTGTGGATGAGAACAATGATCGCTCGACACGGCGTGATTTCCGCCGGCTTATATCTGGAGGCGGAACTTGGTTATGAGCCCAGGATCCAGGAAAAAACAGTTAAGCACCCAGGACGGTTCTTTGGGGCCGGAGCCAACCCAGTGCACCAGATATTGGACAACCCCAACCTTGGCAACGTGAGTCCAGGATCCTTTTGTAGGCAGGGCTGCTATCAATGATCCGGGGTGGGGGTGGATCCAGAGCAGGGAAATGGAGAGGGGAAGTGATGAAGGGTTTGAGACGGTTTACATGGAAGACGGGATGAACATGGATAGAAGGTGGGAGCTGGAGATGATCGGTGACTGGAGTGAAATGGCTGAGGATCCAATTGACGTGCTATGTGGACCCCACCTGTGGGCTCTTTATGACTGAAGATGGTGGGCTGGTAGCCATAGCAGACCCCGAACAGGCAGCTGCCTGTGGCGGAGTAGATGTGGGGATTGTTGGCAAGCTTCTTCCACAGCAGGTAGCGTGGGCATGTCTGTTGATGACTGGTGGTGAAGCACCACAGGAATCGTCTCAGCTGTTGGTTGGCCCTCTCTGCCTGGCCGTTGGACTGTTGGTGGCATCCAGAGGAGAGGCTGCGGGTGGATCCACTAAGTTGGCAGAGCAACTTCCAAACAGCCAAGATGAAGTGGGGTCCCCGGTCAGAGACGAATGTCCTGGGGTAACCCATGTAAATGTATGAGCGAGTCGACCAAGTGGATGGCTTTGGAGAACTGGTCCACTATGGTCACACTATGGTGTTGAGACCCAAGGCAAGGTGGGTTTAGGGATGACGAAGGACCGAAAGAGGATGAAGGGGTCCATCACAGGCATCAACATAGGACCAGACCTCCCTGGTCATGGAGGGCCACCAGAACGGCCAGCGGAGGAAAGACTGGGACCGCAGTTGGCCCGGGTGTTTAGAGGGTAAAGGTTGTGTGTGGACAGCCAGAGGAAACCCAGGAGGAGAGGTGATGAGACTACTGTGGTGACCAGAAAGCTGATGGTCAGAAGCTGAGAACTCAGTTATACAGTACAGGCCAGAAGTTTGGACACATCTTCTCATTCAATGTGTTTTCTTTATTTTCATGACCATTTACATTGGTAGATTCTCACTGAAGGCATCAAAACTATGAATGAACACATGTGGAGTTGTGTACTTAACAAAAAAGGTGAAATAGCCGCCCTTTGCTCTGATTACTGTTTTGCACACTCTTGGCATTCTCTCGATGTGCTTCAAGAGGTCGTCACCTGAAATGGTTTCACCCCAAACCATCTCGATTAGGTTCAGGTCCGGTGACTGTGGAGGCCAGGTCTCCACTTTCTGTTAAGTACACATGTGTTCAATCATAGTTTTGACGCCTTCAGTGAGAATCTACCAATGTAACTGGTCATGAAAATTAAGAAAACACATTGAATGAGAAGGTGTGTCCAAACCTTTAGCCTGTACTCTATGTACTTCTACTTATATAATGCAGTATTGTTTTAGTAATGTAGTTGTACTTAAGCACAAAATTCCTCTTTTTTCTCTTTACTCTTTCCACCCCTGCAGTTGATATTTTACATTATAGCGAACACAGGAAAGCACGTCTTTATTAAAATGTTCACTTGACAAAGAGAAATCCCACACAGTCACATGTTGGCTGATCTTGTGAAAAAGGAAGGGATTTAGCTACTGAGCTGTATGATCGAGAAGTAAGCTGAGTGAGACTAAATGGAATCATGGAAATGAAAAATCTTTTTACACAAATTAGCCAAGATATTCAGGTCAACTGCTCACTTACACATGATTTCTGAAAGCGTTGTGTGGTATCTGGTTACAAGACATTAACAACACATTGCTTCATCTTGCTATCTTCTCATAGTCTATCCTGCCGCTATACAATTAACATCCAATTAATCCTTTCAGAGGTGGGTCATGGTCACTCTGACTGGTGAGCAGCTATGGCTGGAGTAAGCTATGATACACTGACACTCTTCTGTCATGTCTCACATTGTAGGTTTTAGTAATTTGTACTATAGTAGCTCATCATTGAATCAAACCAAATGAGCTAACCTTCATCAGACCCATTATACTGTCCTTCATAGTGCATCAACCTCAAATAAAGAATTATTGATACTCATCAGGCAACCATCTGTACAGGGATTGGTCTCCACGAGCCCACAATCAGGCAGATAATGTACAAATCCATGACCATTATTACCCTGCCTCTCATATTGACTATGGTCATGAGTCCACTGCCAGGAGCTTGATGGAATGGACAGGTAATGATCATCAGTTTTCAGAAATGTTTCATGAAGGTTAATCTGTGTATATACTTTGAGGATATATAAGAAGGTCTGACAATTTATTTGCTAATAGTAACATTGAAATCTTTACCCAGTATCTGAATATTTATGAATTTGCAGTTCAATTAAAAAGAACATTTTCAGCTGAGTGTAATATGTCCTAGTTCTTGTCACTGTACTGTGATTTAAAAACACCAGGGGGCAGCCCCGTTACATTTGTGGAGCTTTTATCCTACAAATTTCACTGGGTTCCATGCCTGAAAGCAATTTATTGGTTAACGTGGACATGACTGTGTTTTATCAGAAGTGTACCGACACATAGCAAATACTGCCCCTTCTGTCAAACCGCCGGACTTCCTTCTTTCCTCCAGCTGTGCAACATTAATATTAATTTAGCATTGAAATACTGTGCAATAGCTGTATATTGAACAATATCATTATTCTCTCTTTTCACTAGTAGTGTTAAAAGTGAAGTGATTGTCACTGTGATACACTGCAGCACAGCACACGGTGACGCAATGAAATGTGTCCTCTGCATTTAACAGTTATAACAGATCTCGAGAAGCTGCAGGAAGCGAATGGATGAGAAAGAAATGAAAGTGAGAAAGATCGTGGTTTGATATAATGTTGAATGTAATGATTTTAATGTAACAGAATATGTGTAATGCGTGTTTATGGCTTTTGGTGTGATTCTAATTATATTGTGTGGATTTGTTACTCGTTACAAGTCATTTCATATGGCGATATGTTATGAGGTAATGGCTAAATAAGAAATGCACTTTTTCTTATGATATGTACTACTCTATTGTTGGTGAATTGTATTATTGACCTGTTAATGGAAAAAGATTTTAACAAACCAAAAAACCCTCAGTCAAGTCTTGACCATGAGTACATTTCACTTGTATGATTTTTATGTTTATCATGTTTATGGCTTTTGGTGTGATTCTAATTATATTGTGTGGATTTTTTACTCATTACGAGTCATTACACATGACGATTTGGAGGAGATGTTACAGGAGATGCTGTGAGAGACAGAATGTGAAGAAAAACCCACATTGTATGAAGTAAAGAATTTATTTGGGCAGTAGCAAAAGTTCACTTTAATACTTTGTAATTAAATCTTTGTTGGCAATGGCAGAGGTCAAACATTTAATTAGAGACTAATTTTGGAAATATGAACCTCATTCACTACTGTCTCTGACTCTACATCCACATTTAAGTTTGTTATTTTGTTCACTTTACTTCACAAATAAATTCTATAAAGATCATACAATGTGATTTCCTGGATTTTGTTACATTTTGACTCTCACAGTTGAAGTGTACCTATGATGAAATGACAGACCTCGCTCATCTTTTTAAGTGGGACAACTTGGTGTCTTTGCCCCAATGTACACTGAAATTCCCTGTATGTGAGGTTGTCACTGCTGGAGTTCGGGGACGCATTTGCAGGCATGCTGGGAGCAAGGGGACAAGTCGTCGCACGGGGAGCAGACATAGGACGCGCTGGGGAGGAGGACCGGAAGCGTTTGGTCGGGGAGAGGGAGGCCGGAGGTAACGGGAGTGGAATCGTGGACGCGCCGCAGCGCGGCGTGGAGAGAACTAGGGCTTCGTGGGGGGTAGCGGGGAGATCGTCTTCTTACAAGGGTCAGGCAAACTCAGTGTCAGTGGCAGGCGAAGGTCGTGGTGTCGAGGTGGAATCCGTCCGTAGATCTTCGTAATAAAGGGGGCAGGCAAGGCTCGTGGTCAGGGACAGGCAAGGGTCGTGGTCGTGGATTCTAGTCAGCTGGGCGTGGGGAAAAAAAAGGCTAGCGTCTCTGGGGAATAGATTCAACTCAAAGAGCGGGCAGCGTCTCCTCGGAGTTACCTGACTTTTATACTCTACGCTGCCCGCTCTCATTTCCTCTTCCGGGTTGCCGTCTCTCTGTCTGGTCTGGTGCTCTCTGGTGGGCTGGAGGTGTATTGGCTGTGACAGAGCCCCCCCTCCTAGGCCCGGCTCCTGAAGGGCCCGGCAAATCAGGGTGGCGGTCATGGAAATCCAGGAGAAGGGCTGGATCCAGGATATCCCGCCGGGGAACCCAGGACCGATCCGCTGGTCCATAGCCTTCCCAGTCCACCAAATATTCTAGGCCGCGGCCCCGCCTCCGGACGTCCAGGAGGCGACGGACCGTGTAGGTCAGAGAGCCGTCGATGCGCCGCGGAGATGGTGGCAGAGATGGGGGGGGTTGCAGAGGGGATGAGTGAGCCTTACGGAGGTGGGAGACATGGAAGACTGGGCTGACACGCAGAGTGCGTGGAATGGCCACCTGATATGCAACCGGGTTGATGCGTCGAGTCACTCTGAAGGGTCCAATGAAGCGGGGTCCTAGTTTTCGCGGACTGGACGGCATAGGCAGGCCTCGGGTGGAGACCCAAACTCTGTCTCCGGGATGGTACATGATGGCCGGCCGACGGCGGCGATCCGCCTGTCGTTTCATGCGCTCCGCGGTGCGGTTGAGGACCCGGTGAACTTGGGACCAGACCGTGTGGAGCTGGCGGAGTCGGTTGTTGACCGCCAGCACCGGTCCCTCGACCATGGGCGTGGGGAACCATGTGGGTCTGAGGCCAGTGACCACCTCAAAGGGGGAGCGCTCTGTGGCCGAGGAACTGTGCTGGTTCCGTGCGAGCTCCGCCAAGAGGAGGTGTTGGGACCAGGAGGTTGGTCGGGCCGAGCAGTAGCAGCGAAGGTAGGTCTCCACCTCCTGGTTGACCCTCTCGGTCTGGCCATTGGACTGGGGATGGTACCCTGATGACAGACTGACCGATACCCCCAGTTGTCCCCAGAAGTGACGCCAGAATCTGGCGATGAACTGGGGGCCGCGGTCAGAGAGGAGGTCTACTGGGGGTCCAAACTGCCGTACCACTTCTTGGAGGACGACGTCGGCGGTTCGCGCAGCTGTTGGGAGTCCTGGAAGGGCAATGAACCGGCCCATCTTGGAAAAACGGTCCACAAGTACCATAATGGTGGTCATCCCTCTTGATCGTGGCAGTCCCGTGATGAAATCCATGGAGACATGGGACCATGGGCGATGGGGGCGAGGCAGGGGAAGGAGAAGGCCTTGGGGTCTTTGTGTGTCGGCCTTGTGTGAGGCGCAGGTGTTACAAGCGGCAACGTATGCCTGTACATCTGAGGCCAGGCCTGGCCACCAGAACGTCTGCTGAATGTTGGCCAGGGTGCGCTGACGTCCAGGGTGTCCAGCCAATGGAGTGTCATGCCCCCATTGTAGGACGCGTGGTCGGAGAGGGGGTGACACGTAGGTGAGGTTGGGAGGCATGGTCCGAGGTGGGGGGTGGTGTGTGTGATCCGCAATCACTTCTTGCATGAGGGTCCAGCGTACGGGGGCCAGTAGGAACGGCTGGGAGAGGATAGGGGAGGACGGATTGTCCTCAGCCTCTGGGGTGTAGCGGCGGGACAGGGCATCAGCCTTCGCATTCTTGGTGCCGGGGATGTAGGATACGGTGAATTCAAACCTTGTGAAGAACAAGGCCCACCGTGCTTGCCGTGGGTTAAGGCGTTGGGCGTTTTGGAGGTACGCCAGATTTTTGTGGTCTGTCAGTACCAAAAATGGGTGGACTGCCCCCTCCAGCCAATGGCGCCACTCCTCCAGGGCCAGTTTGATGGCCAGGAGTTCCCTGTTCCCGACATCATAGTTCCGCTCCGCCGGGTTTAGTCTTCGGGAGAAGAAGGCACATGGGTGCAATTTGTGGTCCAGGGGGTTGCGTTGCGATAGTACCGCCCCCACTCCTAGACTAGACGCGTCAACTTCAACGACGAATGGGAGTTGGGGGTCTGGGTGGAATAAGATGGGGGCCGTGGTGAATAGCTGTTTGAGTTTACTGAATGCCTGCTGAGCTTGGGGGTTCCAGTGGAGTCGGGTTGGTTGGCCTTTAAGGAGGGAGGTCATGGGTTGTGCCACCTTGCTGAAGTTGCGGATGAAGCGACGGTAAAAGTTGGCGAATCCGAGGAACTGTTGTAGCTGACGAATGGTGGTGGGTACAGGCCAGTCCGTGACTGCGGTTGTCTTGATGGGATCCATAGCAATTCCTTGGGGGCTGATTTGGAACCCCAGGAAGGAGATTTCCGCTGCGTGAAAAGTACTCTTTTCCAATTTCACAAAGAGACGGTTTTGTAGAAGGCGCTGGAGGACCTTTCTGACGTGGGAGATGTGGGTCGAGAGGTTGGGTGAGTAAATTAGAATGTCATCTAGGTAGACGAACACAAATTGATCCAACATGTCTCTGAGGACATCATTAACGAGCGCCTGGAAGGCGGCTGGGCTATTCGAGAGACCAAAGGGCATTACCAAATACTCATAGTGTCCGGATGGCGTGATAAAACCCGTCTTCCACTCGTCCCCTTCCCGGATCCGAACGAGGTGGTATGCATTCCGGAGGTCCAGCTTAGTAAAGACAGTGGCCCCTGCCAGGAGTTCAAAGGCGGTGTTCAGAAGTGGGAGGGGGTACCGGTTCTTTTTAGTTATCGCGTTCAGCTTCCGATAATCAATGCATGGCCGCAGTCCCCCGTCTTTCTTACCCACAAAAAAGAACGGGGCAGCAGCTGGAGAGGTGGAAGGACGGATTATGCCGCTAGCCAGGGATGCCGTGATGTACTCATCCATCGCCTTTCGCTCTGGAAGTGAGAGCGAGTACAGTCGGCCTCGTGGTGGTAAGGCACCAGGGAGCAGGTCAATCGCCAGATCATAAGGTCTATGGGGGGGCAGCTCTGCTGCCTTGTCCTTGTCAAAGACCGCAGCAAGGTCATGGTAACACTCAGGGACCCCCAGTAAGGAGGAGGTGGTGTCATGTGGAGATCGAGGTGTGGTCTCTGGCAGCTTTTGGGTCACATCGTCTCTAAGGGGAGTGGTTTCAGCTAACGGGCGTGGTTTGCAGTCTTGGACCGGGGTCTTGGTCCTAGGCAGGGAGCATGGCATGGGTTGAGGGGCGTGGCCGAGTCTCACCGTTGCTACATGTGTGGGTCCAGAGCGGTTCGGGGGCGTGGCCTGTCGGGGTTGGTGGTGGATGCATTGGCGTCCCCACTGTTTGATGGTGCCTGTGGTCCAGTCAATGTGGGGCTCGTGGGTGGTCAGCCATGGGTATCCTAACACAATTGGGTCATGGGGGGTCGTGGTTAAGTAGAATGTCACGGTTTCCACATGATTGGGCTCAAGGCAGATTAGAAGGGGTTTGGTTTGGAAAAGGATTCTGCCTGAGCCCAACGGGCTGCCATCCAGTCCCATAACCGCACGGGGGGGATCACACCGGGAGACAGGGAGCTGGAGTCGGGTGGCCAGATCGACGTCGATCAAGTTCATGGCCGCCCCGGAGTCCACCAGCGCTCGCCCCTGATGGTGGCCGGGTCTGGGTTTATTCCAGCAGACGATGATGGGAAGTGAGCAGTGGGTGGTGGCTCTGGGAATGGCCCTGGTCCTCGCCAGGGGACTCCAGACCTCAGGGAAGCGTGGGTTTTTTCCAGATGGGTGTGGTTTTATTCGGCGGTTGGGACAGACGGCGCTGAGGTGGTTAGGTTCTCCGCAGTAATAGCAGCGTCTCTGCTCTTCTCGGCGCTTTCGTTCCTGGGGAGTGAGTGGGGGTCGGGCTCGGCTCATTTGCATGGGTTCGTAGGATCGACGGGGGGGCGGAGCCCTAGGGGCGTCATGCAGGCGCGCGGCGGGGGCACAGTGGAAAGGGGCGTGGCTACGTCGTTCTTGGTCGCGCTCAGCGTGACGTCTGTCTATGGACGTGGCCAGCGTGATTATACTGTCCAGCGTGGTTCCCCAATCGCGATTTACCATGTCGTCTTTCACCGCCTCCCGGAGGCCGTGGTAGAACGCGGCGGGGAGCGCGCCGTCAGTCCACCCACTGTCGCTCGCCAGGGTTCGGAATTCAATCGCGTAATCGCTTACGCTCCGATTTCCCTGACGTAGCGACAGGAGCCGCAAAGACGACGCGCGCCGCCCGGTCTCTCCCTGAAACACGGTCTGGAGGCGGTCCAGGAAGGCGGGGACAGACAGACAGATCGGGTCGCGTCGCTCTACCAGCGGCGTGACCCAGTCCAGCGCGCGTCCGGTCAGCCGCGTAATTATATACGCGACCGCCGTTTCTTCGTCAGGGAGGTGGGCGGCTTGGAGGCGGAGAAGCAGCCGGCACTGCGTGATAAATCCGCGACAACTCTTGGAATCACCGTCATAAAGTGGCGGGGGGGCCAATCCCGCCAGGGTGGACATACGTGACTCTGGAGTGGCGACTGCAGGACCGGGACAGCTGGGCTGGGACTGCAGCGAGTGGACATGTGCCGACAGGTCAGCGAGAGCGGAGCTGACCTGGAGAAGTGCGCGTTGTTGCTGGAGCTGCGTGTCTTGGTGATCCTGGATTGCGATGTGCTGCAGCTGTAGGAACGCGGTCAGCTGACCGAGCGTCTCTTGCATGGTGGACATGCCTGCTGCGTCAGGAGATGGCCCGCTCTTACTGTCACTGCTGGAGTTCGGGGACGCATTTGCAGGCATGCTGGGAGCAAGGGGACAAGTCGTCGCACGGGGAGCAGACATAGGACGCGCTGGGGAGGAGGACCGGAAGCGTTTGGTCGGGGAGAGGGAGGCCGGAGGTAACGGGAGTGGAATCGTGGACGCGCCGCAGCGCGGCGTGGAGAGAACTAGGGCTTCGTGGGGGGTAGCGGGGAGATCGTCTTCTTACAAGGGTCAGGCAAACTCAGTGTCAGTGGCAGGCGAAGGTCGTGGTGTCGAGGTGGAATCCGTCCGTAGATCTTCGTAATAAAGGGGGCAGGCAAGGCTCGTGGTCAGGGACAGGCAAGGGTCGTGGTCGTGGATTCTAGTCAGCTGGGCGTGGGGAAAAAAAAGGCTAGCGTCTCTGGGGAATAGATTCAACTCAAAGAGCGGGCAGCGTCTCCTCGGAGTTACCTGACTTTTATACTCTACGCTGCCCGCTCTCATTTCCTCTTCCGGGTTGCCGTCTCTCTGTCTGGTCTGGTGCTCTCTGGTGGGCTGGAGGTGTATTGGCTGTGACAGAGGTGTTCACACTGCATTATTCATAAAAATGCATCTGCTTCAGAATGAAAGGTGTCCATTCAACTTATAGACCACGTGTGTTAGGTGTTCCATGCTGCTATTGAAAAAGCAACACAATCAAGTGCAATATTTAATCCATTGTACAATCCTGTGTAAAAAAAAAAAAAAGTTTTCCAATATTTCCCTGCATATGCCAGCCATTTGTGACTTTGGCAGTAGATCGGCGACACAAATAGCTGCCCACTCCAATGCTGGCACTACTGTCGCAATGCTGGGACACAATAAAAAACAGTCCAAATTTATCAACAGAAGGTCTAAAATTTGCTATAAAAGAAAATGCAGAAGAAATTCAATAATGGGTAGTTTTGCTTATTGTTATGGGATTGTTCATTGTTCATGTTGTTGTATTATTACCACAAGCTAAGGAAAGGTATAGGATCTGCAAGAAATTGCAGCAAGAAAACACATCAATAACACAGTGAACACATAATCATTCACAGCAGCTGTGACCCATGCTGTCATGTGATTAGGGGCACCAAGGCATCATATACACTGCTCAAAAAAGAAATGGACCACTTAAACAACACAGTGTAACTCCAAGTCAATCACACTTCTGTGAAATGAAATAGTCCACTTAGGAATTAACACTGATTGACAAGCACTGCCAGGAGCGCTGCCAGAGCCCTGCAAGATGACCTCCAGGCCACAAATGTGCATGTGTCTGCTCAGAGGTCATAAACAGACTCCAAGAGGGTGGTATGAGGGCCTGACATGCGCAAGTGGGGGTTGTGCTTATAGCCCAACACCATGCAGCACTTAGGCTTTTGCCAGAGAACACCAAGACTGGCAAATTCGCCACTGGCACCCTTTTCTTTTCACGGATGAAAGCAAGTTTACACTGAGCACATGTTACAGACGCCATTTAGAATGTTCTGCTGCCTTCAAAATTTTCCAGCGTGACCGGTTTGGCAGTGGGTCAGTAATGGTGTGGGGTGGCATTTCTTTGGGGGTTCGCACAACCCTCCATGTGCTTGCCAGAGGTAGCCTGACTGCCATTAGGTACCGTAAAGACTGAGGTCTCTCAGGAGAACCCTCAGGAGATCCTTAAGGAGACCATTGGTCACCTCGTCAGGAGCATCCCTAGGCATTGTAGGGATGTCATAAAGGCACATGGAGGCAACACACAGTACTGAGCCTCATTTTGACATTACATCAAAGTTGGATCAACCTGTAATGTGACGACAAATCCAGACCTCCATGGGTTAATAAATTAATAATTTTTATGTGATTTTGATGACAGCACATTCAACTATGTAAAGAATAAAGTATTTAATATAGAATATTTCATTCACTTAGCTCTAGGATGTCTTATTTTTGTGTTCATTTTTCAATTTTTTTTGTGCAGTGTATATTGTTTGTTTCTGTGTGTCTGTCACTGGAAATTTTATGCAAAATTTGTATATTGGGTAAATAAACAATGATCAGAATATGCACAACATAAGTGCACAACATAAGAAGACAAATATACATACACAGTAAATTATGCACATGATAGACAAGTAAATATCAGCCTTGAGTGACAAGGACAATAGTATTTAAACACCGTTCGGTGGTTCATTTTTCACAGTTCACAGAGTATTTTTACAACAATTTTAAAAGAAGTGCAGTATTGTGATATGTAATGTAATAAAACAACAATGCCAGGGCATGAACATGTAAACACAGACCACGGAACAAACTCTAGTTTTTTTTTGGATGAATGGTGTTACTTGTTTCCTGTATGTTCTCACAGTTATGCAGGAATAGCAAAACTGCACCTGCAGCTTTTATTTTCCAAAACTGCATCTTTCTGCTGTGCAAATGTGCCATGACATCACTTCCTTCCTGTAGTGCCCTTTTGAACAAGGTATCCTGTGGGAATTATATGGTGATTTAAATTCAAACACACCAGGGCACTGCAATACATGACCACATATGGAGCAGTGGAGATAAACCCACCAACACAGAGGGTCCTTGAGGGGATAATGTGTCAGAGTAGAATTGATCTGGTATTTGTATCTATAAATCTGCTCTTCTGAGTTAGGCCCTAAATCTTTCTGCCCCAGGGAGACGTCAGAGGCTTTTCACAAATCCTGAGACCCCAGCAGGACAGACATCCTTTCCCACCATCGAGAAATCTGCTATTGCCAGTGTGTATTGGCCAGAGAGTACAGAAAAAGAAAATAGCATGGACCAGTGTAAGCAACCAGAATGTGGCTGGCAAGAAAGCATTATTGATTGTAAAACATGACACGCACACTTTACACACAAATTTACACATTTTAAAAAAAATGTTGATTACAGTTGATTGTTCTTTAAATGTATTGGACAATTGGATCTTTGACCAGACAAAGTGACTGAAAACAGTTTGTGGCTGAAACTGAAAATAAATGGCAACTTTACAATAACACTGGTAACACCATTAACACGGGCTACCACGGATCTGAAAAGACTGTGGGTGTGACTGGCAGGAGGCTGGGAATGTGACAGGAGACCAGCAGCCACAAGATCTTTGAAATATCTGTATTGTTACATAAGACTTATTCATAGTAATAATTTTGTCCAAATGAAATCAGCTACTGTGGAAAGAGTTGATGATATAAAGGTTGTGATACTGCACACCTGTCTATTTATTCTAAGGAAGCAGACCAACTGTAGGATGTCAGCAGGATGTAAAGCTCTATTGGATTGAACAGGACCCTTGTGTCACCCTACAGTTCTGAAACCATTCTCTCCAGGAAATGTGACCCATGGGAGTTTATGTGACACGTGGACTGCATCTTTCTCTGAGGAAATGACCTTCAAACTTTCCTGCGAGAGCAGTCGCTAGAGAAGGAGAAAACAGGAAACTGTTTGGGAAGTTTGTCAACAAAGGCAGGAAGTGACTAGTCCTGAGAAAAAAAGTATCACAATGACCCTTCAATTCGCAGTAACCCAA
The DNA here is from genome assembly GCF_900700375.1 of Denticeps clupeoides. Lineage (NCBI taxonomy): Eukaryota > Metazoa > Chordata > Actinopteri > Clupeiformes > Denticipitidae > Denticeps > Denticeps clupeoides. The sequence continues at coordinate 18,027,731 of NC_041707.1, forward strand.
ACATGTCACAAGATGATGCACTGGTCTACAGATGACTGTTTCAAAGCATTTAAATTCCCTCATTCCTGTCCCCCAAAAACATACAAGTGTTATATGGTGTTACTTGTGTCCTGAAATCACATGAGTCAGTAAACACTCAATTAGATCTGAAACATGTACAGAAGAAACCTGAATCTAGGTTAGGGACACCCACTGCATCATTACTGTGCCCCCTAACTTGTGCAAACCCCAAAACTTGTGCAAACAGCTACACTTTTCGCAGGTAAAACTTCAGTATGGTGTTCCACAGGGGACAGTATTGGGCCCTCTCTTTTCTCACTGTTCAAGTCATGCCTATGTTGTCAGTATAAAGTCTTATTGTATTGCCATTCAGTTGAAAAGTTTTTCTACTTAACACTGACAATACTGTGATTACACTGGCTTTTCCCATGAAAGTTAGAAGGATGTTTATCAATTTTAGGATTTGCGTGAGTGCATTATCTATTTTAACACTGTTAAAATCATAGTTGTCTTTTAAGCACTTTGTGCTTCACTCATTCTGACAAACTGGCCCATGCTTTTATTTCTTGTAGAACTAAATTTTGTAATTCTCTGCTTATAAGATATTCTACAGATGCATTAAATAGTTCTTACAGGTTTTCCTTAAAAAGTGTTACATCTGATTTTCCTTAAGGCTTTAAATATCATTAAAATTGGCCAATAACCTTTAAATTCAGAGTTTAAAGGTCTTAAAAATACTGCAGTGTTGCACAATTCTGGGTTGACTAAGTTCAGCCTGTGCGTGGAAATGACCAGGGGCATTTTACCCTGTTTGGTGCCCTATGAGATTTTAAAATACATTTTTAAACTTTCAGATCCCCCTTTTTACTGCAGTATATTGTCTGTACTTTTCTTTTATTGTGTTTTTTTTAATTAACTGGTAATTCTTTTTAAATCTCTGTCATAATGCTTTCCTGGTATATCAAACTTGACAACAAATGAATCACTTTAAAAATTGGAATTAAAAACTGCCTCTACTAATATATGAGGTAATATGAAGTATATTTCATTGTCTTAAAATTAAATACATTGATTTAACTGCCAATGTTCTGTCAATTCTAGCATTCATTTTTATTACTTTATTGTATTTCCGGTTTAAACGGTTATATGTAACATATGTGTGTATATTCTTGTAACTCATGTTAATTTATGAAACAAATTCATCCCTGATTTCTTCCTTTCTCCTGCCCCTGAGCTTTGATATCATCTCTAGTCAATAATACTGCCATAATGTCACCACCTCAGAGCTCAATATGGACCCTTCAAAGGCCATGAAATGTTTTTGGCCTTGGGGTGTGGAAACTCCTACATTTTGGACTTAATTAAAGGAAAGGAAAAATCATATTTTCATGCTGAATTGCCCTGAGGGTATAAATCATTTGTAGGCCAACTCCCTGAGCTAATAAATAAGGCTGAGAGGAAAGGGTAATGGTTATTCTCTTGTCAAATATTTCTATGGGAATATGTAAGCTGAGTCTGATCATAAATCAAACCGGGATTCCATTTCACCAAAGGGTGATCCATAAAGCTCAAAATACTGCCATCATGTTTTCTGATTATTGGTTATTAACATTTTGGTTGTCAAAAACATGATCTTTTGATCATTTACTGTTTCGGTGTCTTTTAAAAATGTGGTGTATATTTGTCTATGTCATACCACGCCAACAGATGAAAAAAGCACAAACACTCAACATGGATTGAGCAAACAATGTTTTAATTAATGAAAAAACTAAACAGAAAAGAATGTTGGCTCATTGGCCAGAAAACACATGGAGGATGTTGGCAGAGTGAGAAACATGGAACGCAAGTCACATGTTCTCTATTGAAGATTCCTGATCACCATCTTCAAATAGGCAGTACCTGTGAGTGATCAGAGCCCAGCACTCATGTGTATGGGTGCCACCTGAGCAAAGCAGTGTGCACCAAGGCATCACAATCTCAATGGGCCTTATTTATCAATACAAGCATATATTTCAGTGTAAAAATCAGGGTACGTGTGATATAAAGATATTAATTTATCCAGGTGGAGATGAATGAAATGGCAGATTAAAATCAGAAAAAAATGGGCTGATAAATTGTGTATATGGTAGCATATCATGAATAATGCTGAATAATGAATATGAAGCTGGTCCAAGACAAAACCTGATGCAGTGCTCCACCATGGTACGTGGTACCATGGTGGAGGTTAATTGCTTAAACTAGGATTTTATTTATTCTGGATGTGTAAAAATTTTATTGACTGTTGTACGCAATTACATACGAGGTACGAAATATAATTATATAAAATATGTTTAAAAAAATGATGGAAGCCATAGGAATGTCTGTAATAACTATAACTAACTATGCGGCCAATAATTTCTCAACTAAAGAAATAGTTTTAAAAAAGCTCATTGATCATATTGTAAGATCGGACATTCGGCAGGACCAGGATACTTCTTTGTTCTCCATGTCTTTGTCAAACGGCATTCTGGCATTTGGCGGCCTTCAAAAGGTGTGAGATCTCCCGCTCTCTTTGTCTTCCCCAGATGGGAGACATTGGGGTGTCACAAGACAAAATACAACTAATTTTGATTGGTCTGTAGCAACGTCCTGGGTGTCAAATGTATAAAAGGAATTTCTCTTGTGGCCTGTGGAGTTCCAGCTTCTTTTCCATCGGGAACTGGGCCTTCCGGTTCCTGAGCCTTTTTCTTCTTTCTCTGTTTCTCCTAGCTTTTTCTCCTATGTTTTCTCCTTTCTCTTAATTTTGGTTTTCTCTGTAACATTGGTACCTTTTTTACATATAATATTTACATGTAACTGCAATAATAGTCTATTGGTGTTAATAAATTAGAAACTGTTCATCCTTTTAACCTCTATTGTGCCATGCCTCTTTCTGCCAGGTAACATCAAGTTGAAGTGAAAGTGAAGTGATTGTCACATGTGATACATAGCAGCACAGCACACAGTGCACACAGTGAAATTTGTCCTCTGCATTTAACCCATCACCCTGAGTGAGCAGTGGGCAGCCATGACAGGTGCCCGGGGAGCAGTGTGTGGGGACGGTGCTTTGCTCAGTGGCACCTCAGTGGTACCTTGGCAGATCGGGATTCGAACCGGCAACCTTCTGATTAACCAGGGCCACCACTTTTGTGTGTAGAGAGAGAGTTTTGTATACTATTCTCCACAGTTTTACAATATATAACCCATAACAAACATCTACTGGCTGCTTTATATATTTTACAAGCACAAGTGTAACAAGTCCAGTGTGGTTATTACATCATATTTGAATTATCAAAAAAAAATTACCATACTAAATTTTTGCAGTTTTCTACATCAAATATTGTCACAAGTGCCATTTTAGCATCAACTGCTTCTGTTTGTTCAGTCATTTGTTTATGGTGTGTGCGTGTGTGCCTGAGTGGTTGTGAATGAACTTTTTTTTGCAGTTTCTCAGATAAAGCACCTGCTAGAGCTAAATCAATACTCCAAATCATGCAAATGAATGAATCAGAACTGCAGCGGATGGGTCGATAATTCCAAGCAACACTGATTCTGCATCTCTCTGGCTTTTATTTTTGAATGGCTATTCTGACTCATTTATATTTAATTGTTGCCTTCAGTTTTTTGCATGGAACAAGTTCCTTCCCACAGTTCCCTTTAACAAAGCAGGCAGCCTGCAACAATACACTGTGCTATAAATGGTTCATAGGCCATACTCAAAAGAATATTGTATGTGCAAGGCATTGAAGTGAAATGAAGGGTAATTTGAACTCTCTTGAACTCTCTTGGCCAGTCAAAAAAGCAAGAAATCAATAAATAAGTAACTGTAACATTTAAAACTTTCAAACAATTTATCCTCCAACAAACAGTCACCGGCATTCATACTGCCACTCAGTCCTGAAAAACTAGATCATGTCAACCTATTAAACTTGTCCCTGGTGACCTGGTATGTCTTTTTTTCAATGGATTAGACAAATATGACATAAATTATGATACAACTATCTAACTAATCTAACTAACCTAGAGTGCAAAATAACAGTGCCTTTACTTGAGCAAAACAAATGATCAGATAGCAGTGACTAATGACATTATGGGACAATATGGGACAGATTACTACTGCAAATCAGCCAGTAATAAGTTAACTTATTCCAGAGAACTACACATACATCAATATTGACTGCCTCATCATCCAAATAAATAAATAAATAAATGTACAAAGCAGCTGAATTGTATTGTACTGTGTTGCTTGGAAGACAAGGGCTAGTGTCTGTGTACGCGCTAGAATTAAAACATTTCTGTTTCTGAATTAAGTGGTGAATTAACTCTGAATTAACTCATGTGGGACACCGCGCCACCCTAAACTGGTGCCTAACTAGCTGCCATAGTTTTACCACTAATCTGCTAATGTTTCAGCATGGGCTCAATCTCCATTTGGGAAATCTATAAAACGTCCGTGTTGAAATTGCTGTAGAATATGGAAGCAGTACAGTAACAGAGTTTGTGCCCCTGGCACTCAGCGGGAGCTCTTACAGCAGGAGAGGGACCAGACAAAGAAAAGGCAGCAGATGGTACCAAAGGAAAAAGCCGATCATAAGTGGCATGTTTTTGTGTTGCTAACCTGGTTAGAAAGAATGCAGAGGAACAAACACACAAGGAAGCGCCATCACTGTCTACGTTTGATGGCCTTAGTGAAGATGAAAACATCCCTCAATAATTACATTTGCACTCCCCTGCTCATACCGCTGGGCAAAAATGACCTTGTAAGTCCACTCAGCAGTGCCTTTGCTGCCTTGCTATTTGTAAAACGTCTTTGTCCACTGGATTGATATTTGAAGACAATATTTTGAAGACAAGTCCTGGTTCAGCTTAGGTAAAATTATGACATTGTCTTTTCTGCATGGGATGTGCTGGTGTGGTGTGGTTTATTTTGTAATTTTTGGGACACAACATAAAGTGTGAATGCACAGAATGCATTTAATGTACAAAAGACGGTAGTGATTGAACAAAGGAGCCACAGAACTAAAAAGAGTGTGCACATGTCCTACCTCCTCTGTTTATCCATGTTGCACATACCAGGTGTCAATCTCACAGGGTGTGTCTTCATGGCAGCCGCATTTCCATGAAACAGATGCCCCTAGCAGTGGGGTGAGCCCATGCCGAGGCCCCTCCCCAAAACAACCAATAATTCAAGACGGATTTTCCTCTTTGAATTAATACTTTCAGTTTGTTTTTTTGAGGAACATTAACACTGAGAAGCATTTGCACCATCTCTCATACTTGATTTCCTCAGTCATTCTTTTTCCTTCCTCCTGCACGTCTGTGTTTGATTCATTTTTTCCTTGGCTTCTGCACGTTGTGTCACGGTGGGAGCTGACAGAGCTGCCGGAGAGGCTGTCATCCTTACCATCAGCTTCCTCTGTAATTGCTCCTTTTCTTTTGGAGTCATTATGATGTTGATTAGAACAAAAAGAGCCAAGACAACTAAGCTCTTTCCCACCCTCCTTTTCCCCTTTCTCTCCCATCCTTCTCACTTTCATTAATCTTGTTCATTCTATCCCCATATGCTCGCTCACTACTCTCTCTCTCAGACACACAGTCAGGAGTCTGAGTCTAATTTCTGTTCGTTGACTGTTTGAGACGATTGGATTTCCCAGGGGCGATGTCCCTCTTTAGTAAACACCAGTTCATATTTGTCTAATTTTTCTGTAGTAATCTGTGAGCAACTGCAACTGCAGAGCATTTCCATTGATTATTTATTATTCAGTCTAATAGTTTTCTCTCATTTCCTCTCATTTCCAGTGGGTGGGGTTCCCCGTGTGTATGCATATGAATATCTGGCCTTTTGCATGCAACTGCAACCAATGAGAACTTGTGTTGTGACCAATGGGATCTTGTGTTGATCATCCATGTCTGGTTGTGAGGAACAACCATGGGTTGGAGAATGGGATTATACACCAATCAGCCATAACATTAACACCACCCACCTGACATTGGCACCAAAACAGCCCTGACAGCCTTTAAGGCATGGGCTCCACTAGTCCTCTGAATTTACTAAACAGACAGAAGCATGTCCTTGAAGTCCTGAGTGGTTCTGCTTACTTGTTTTTCTGCACATCCGACAGATATTTGATTAGATCGAGATATGGAGATTTGGAGGTCAAATAAACAATTTAAACGCATCAGTGTGTTCTTCAAACCTTTCCTGAACCATTTTTGCAGCGTGCCATCGCGAAAAACTGGTTCCATTTCTGGTAAACAAGAACCAGTTGTGGTAAAACCATTAAGTGGTAAAAGTGTCAAAGTAACATCGACATGAATTCAGGTTTCACAGCAGAACATTTCCAAAGCATTACATACACACACACACAGACACACAGACACACACGATCATTTTCAGGTCTGGGGCCAGAGCCCATCCAAGTAATTTTCAAATATTGGTACATTTTACAAGCAATCAGTCCATTATAGGGCGAACATATAAACAAACCAATTTAGCTTAACCTCTTCAGCTCATCTGGGGTTCAGTCTGAGACCCTTCACTTGCATCAAGGTGTCTGCCCAGAAAAATTAACCCCTGCACTGCAGCTATTTCCAGCTAAACACAACCCGTGATCAGCACCTGCAGAACATGACAACTGATCTCAGAAGTTCACCATCTACTCCACTGCCCATGCAGACCGCTCTCGCTGACATCTTGGCGACTCTGCTGCAGCCTTCGCTTGCTCATTAAAAAAGAGGCACTGGCGCCCTCATACCCGGGCCAATCCGGGAAGGCTGGAATCTATCACACAGAAACAGCAGAGAGCAGCTCTGCGCTGGCAGATTAGACGCATTCAGCGCAGCTGTAGCAGTGTTCAGAGACCGGGATCTGTTTTGTTGAAACCCCTCAGAGAGCTGGGAACTGGTACAGATTAATGTTCTTGAGCTGCGCTCTGGCTGTGAGCATCTGTCTGTTGAAATGCTTTTTTTTTTTTTTTGTCAGCGTTACTGCATTTTAATTGTGCACAAAGAGATGGTGCCGCGGGATGTTTGCTTTTTCTCACAGTATTATTACAATTTCTTATAAGCTGTACAGTATTTCAGCTTCTGCTTATGCGTGACAACCTGAAACACTGTCGAAATCTGTGTACCTCGGCTTTTTCGATTTTAATAGGGTTGAGCGGAGAGCAGCAGAGTGATTTATTAGCTGCTCTATGCATGTGTGATAGAATCAGGCTGAAGGTTCGTGCTTCAGTTGTGTTGGCAATAAGGATGGTTTTACAAAACAGGAAAAGCAATTGATTAAAATGGCATAACCGCTTCCGCATGTCCCACCCCACTGCACTTTGTTATATATTTTCATGGGGGCAAAGCTCAAAGCAGTCTACCGGGATCTGACCCTGAACTCTGATTGGCTGTATATAAAGGGGTTGGAATGAGTGATGTACATGGTCGTCAATAATTTAGTGGCACTGTTGAAGAAGGAAGGTGAAGCTGGTAGAAGGACAAACCTGGATGCTAGATGGTGAAAAGTCTAAACTTAATAGCTTTCAGTACAATTACATTTACGGCATTGAGCAGGCGTTAGTAGTTACAGGAACAGTCCCTATATAATATAAAAGAGTTGCCTGCTGTTGAAAAATATTTGAAGCTGCTAGAAGTGCATCCCCCAGATGATCACACAAAAACAGAATATCACATGCAGTAATTACTTATACCTTTTAAGAAGGCTGTCAGCAGTAGTCATAAAGGAGTTACATATTGTTATTTCATTCATAAACCTCAGATCACTATTACCTTATGCACTATTACCTTCATTGGTAAGCGAATCACGTCACGCTCACATGATGTACTGATATGTCACACTGCCAGAATAATTTCTGTTTGACCTATGTTTAAAATGTCAGCAGAACGGGCCATAGCATGCAAACTGATGGCATGTCCAAGCTCGCTGGCCCTCTGGGATTGTTACTGTTCGGTGTTTGAAGGGAAATGAGGTCCAAAAGCGTGACATGGTAAGGAAAGACATTTTAATAAAACACCAAATAAACACCTGCATGAGGGCCAAATAACAGAAATAAACCGATACTAACCCAAAGGGGTGTGACTGGGCATCAGGAAGAAAACACACTAAACACACTAACTGAGGTCTCTCCACATTAATGCAGCAGCAGCACCAGTGTCTTCAGCTGGGAGTGATCAGGACTGCTTGATCAGATGCATCAGCACCTGTTGTGTGAGTCACACAGATGAACTGTCGGAGGTCCTGATAACACACAAGTGCGACATTTTGGACATAATGAAGAACATAATATGAACACAATACAGTGCTGGATAAAAATAAAAAAAAGAAAAACACTGCAAGAAGCTATTACAAAAACACAAATCGCTGTAAATGTTATGCAGGCTTTAAGGATTACTCACAGTCTAAGCACAAATATCATTAAATCTTCACAGTGCATGGTCTGTTCAATAAAATCAGTCACAATTTCAGATTAAACAGAGTTTTCTGAAATGTTTTTAGATGAGTGATCTTTTTGGGGATCACAAAAGGTTTCAGACCTGTGAGCTTCTCTATGTAATAAAATGTAATAAAACAACTCTATAAAAATACTAATTGACAGAACACTTCTGAGTAATGTACACTCAAGCTGCGGAAACCCGAAAGTGCAATGCATTCTAATCAAAGCATTGGGCATTGTTAACCAAACCCATTTTCATTTGAGCCTCTTCAGCAGGCAACTCTGTTTATGTATGCAGGCATGGAATAACAGAATAACATGCGTGAATGTTGTTCAAGTGGGCTTGCTGAAGAAGTTATGAAACTGATTTGATTTGAAGCACTGGGGGTTGCAGTGGAGGCTAAAGGCTTTGTGTTAGAGGATTTAGATTATTATCAGCCACTCACACATTATAAAACCACACACACACACATACACACAGTTTTGAGGGCTGGTGTATACAATATAGGGTCATAAAATAGATAGTCAGCCATGTCAAGGTTTTCGACAGCTCTCAGTAAAAAGCTGACATTACAACTCAATATGCTTTAGAATCTAATTGATAAATGTGACAAAAGCGTCCAATATCCGAAAAGGTGGGCATACTTTTTATTATTACATAGATTTTTCACATCGTTTTTTATGATTGTTTTGCATCAAAACTGGCACAATCCCATGTTCTACCTAGGAAGCCTTGATCTGATAAAATGCAAGCAATATTATAAATCTTTTAGACAGCAATATGTAAAAATTCCAAAGAATTCATTATAAACTACTTCTTTCAAGATTCAAAGGGCTTACTGACATATGTACAGCAGAAGTGAACATTCCTCTGCCCAATGAAATTCTTATTTTGCTGTTCACACAATGCTAAACTTTTAAATATAATAGAAATAATATGTTAAAACCTATACAAATAACAACAAGAAACATGTGCAAGAATTAAAGTATGAGGGAGGTGATGCTGTCCATTGGTCAAACTCCTAACAGCTGTTAAGGAGTCTGATGGCAGTTTTAGATTTCACAGTCCATAGCAGTAGTGCTGTCGTGCCATGCTGTGATGCAGCTCTCCACGATGCAGATGTAGAAGTTGATCTTGGTTGACATAGCAAATTTCCTCAGCCTTCTCAAAAAGTACAACCATGGTTAATCTTTCTTGACCAGCTGTGTGGTGTTCAGTGTCCAGGTGAGGTCCTCACTGATGAGAATGCCCAAGTATTTAAACTGCTCACTCTCTCCACTTCAAGCTTCTGGATTAACAGTGGCTCATGAGACTGAATCCTCTTCTTCGTCATGTCCATTATAATCAGTTTTTTCTTTTCTGTGTTGAGGAGGAAATTATGGTTTTTACACCATGACACCAGACCGGCCACTTTCTCCTGTAGGCTCCTTTGTCCCTCCAGTTATGCGACCTGTCACTGTGGTGTCATCTACAATGAATTTGTTGTGGATGAACAGGGTGTGGAGTATGGAGCTGAGGACACAACCCTGTGGGATACCAGTGTATGTGGTGATGCTGGCTGAAGCCCTATTACCGATCCTGACAGACTGAGGTTTGCCAGTCACAGAGGGTGGGGTGTAGTCCTAGTGAGATCAGTTTGTGGATGAGTTTGTGGGGAATTACCATATGGAAAGCAGAGCTGTAATCAACAAAGAGCATCCTGATATAGGAGTCTTTTTTTCCAGGTCGAAGAGGGAGCAATGAAGGGCAGCAGCGATGGCACCTTATGTGGACCTGTAGGCATATTGCAGGGGGTCTTGGGAGTGTCCTGCGATGCTTTTTAATGCTGATTGTCAGTTCTACATTTTTAATACTGCTGGCTGTCAGGTATATATTCGAGATTGGACACACAGACAAAAACACATAAAAACACACACACACAGTGAGACTAAAAAGTGGGAATGAGTTATTGATGTCAAACATGTCCCTAAGCCACGGGCTGAGGGACAGACCTATCATCAGTGCTGGACCAGGTCTCTTTAGAGGTTATTTCACACTAATTATAAAACTGAGATTGAGTTTTCTATCATGAAAATAGATAGAAATAGTCTGAAGAAGTTTTTATAAACTCTTCCATAACATTTGTGTTCTTCAGAGAACATTAGCTCTTGTCATATGCCTGATTAAAACATTGCTTTCATACAAATGTATGAATGCAATTTAAATCATCTTACAAAAACCATATAACACATATAAAACAGTGTTTCAGAAATCAAACTGTCATCTTAAAATGACAGAAGTGATTTTAAATACCCCTTCAACATTCTGTTCCTATATGAAAAGCATGAAAGGCAAGATAAATTTTTTGGCCCTTTAGTGCACCTGCGAACACAAAATATCTATCACCGATTAACAACCCACTCTGCTAAAATCAACTCTCCAGAAGTTTGATCTGATACTATACTCTGAGGTCCTTTTTTTGAGCAATGTATATTCATCGTTTTTTTCTTTGTGCGGGGTTAGAGAAGCAAAAACCACTGATATTTAGGAACATTGTCCTGGCCCTTATAAATGTGTTGAGGACAGCCGGACTGTTTGATTGTAATATGTCTGTTGTCCAGCAGGGGCCGTACACTGTTGCATTTGCTTCTCAGCTTCTCAGCGGTCATCTAATTGCCGAGCTCTGCTCCAGTGTGCCCCATTGTCATCAACAAAGCCCAGCTATTAAAGAAAAAAATTCTCAAGTGTGTGCTTGTATTGATTCTAGAATGGTTACAAATGCAAAAAAGGCACATAAACTGAAGACACACAGAACTGAATTTGACATCTCAAAATTGAAGAAAATTGTAGCACTGTGCTAGATATTAACCAATTCCAGTAAGTGTCATATGGGGAAACTGCAATATTTCTTTGTTTTATACAGCATTCATTATACATTTATGAGTCAAATTTATTAAGCTTCAATTATGCATCTGGGTTTGGGTTATTAAATTTTCTCAGTAGCAATACGAATGTAGCTCAAATCTGTTGCACAAATGGCTTTCTGCAATTCAATTCAGAGAAAAAAAACATTCAAATAACACAAAAACTTTGCTCCCTGCCCCTGCAGCTCCTGTCATTCATATCTGAGAGTGAATTTCATTACCTCCCAAAATGCATCGCTCATGAATTATAAAGCAACCAGCCTTAGAATGATTGGTGTGGAAAGCAGTCCTGGCATGCCACACTAAATGTTTTTTTATCAAAAGCATTAAAGCGGTTAGTGGCTCTGCCTGTGCACCCCTCGATGTCAGAGTCATTTGCATTCAGTCCGTATTTGTCTTTGGAGCCCAGAGTATCAACAGGGGGCGAGCAGACAAATTCAGCCTTACCCTCCCTCCATCTCTCAAAGACATACACATACTAATGCACTATTGTACAAGCATAATACAAACAACTGCTAGAACATACACACTACCATTCAAACGTTGAGTGATATAGAAATGGCTTTGAAAAGAGAAAAAAAAATACAATAATAATCATTGACAAAGTTTGAAATAATGATGTAGTCAAACCCATATCTGCTGATGCACTAGATGCTCAGGTAGTGGGCATCTTTAATCAGTGTTTTCCAATGAACTAACATAACTGAAATGTTTGGACACACCTCTGTACTGTATATTTGGATTTTGGTGTCTTGTTAATGTACCAAACAATCGTTTCCATTAAAAAAAAAAAAATCTTAATGACCCTAAACCTTTGAGATGTAATGTACACAGGATATTCGTATATTCATCAGGCACTTTACCAATCTAGCATCTTCTCAAGATGTTCGAGCAATGTTGTGAAAAGATGGTCTGATGGTCCAGGCTTATCTATTTTACGCTCTATTTGACAGACAATTTTGTCAAAATGAATAGAAATGATGATAGGTTTCATACCAAGGACTGCTGAGAAAGGTTAGTAGAATCAGAATTCAGGTGGTCCACGATCACCCAAACATATATCACCAGCAGTTATCTAAGGCCCTGTTTTAGAGCTACAAGGGTTAACAGATTCTGAATTTTCAACATGGCAGCAGATCTGTTGAGATCTGTAAAGACAGTAGGTCTGGTGTAGGCGGTTTGGTGGGGGCTCTGCTCATTCGATTTTCTTTTAAGAATGCACAGTTGATTGGTAAAACAAGCTCAGCAATGACCAAAGCCACCTGTATTTAAGAGTTCAGTCACACCTAACGTAACACCAGAGTCCAGGGGCTAAAAATACCTGATGTAGCTGCTCCAGCTGTCTGGCCCTAAAAACCTTAATAAATGCAACAGAAATTTCAGCTTTAAGCGCAAACGGAGGAATCAATGAGTTCAATTAATCTCTCAGTGAGTCAATACACCTATCTCCTGCTAATCTACTTCAAATTAAATAGTTAAAATAATCAAGGGTCACTGCACTGTAATGGTGACTTATAAACCATAAGTTCTCCTAGCCTGTCTATGGCCCTGCAGTGCCTAGATATGGTGATCTGTTTCACCGTTCAGAGAGCGTCATCTCAGACTGTCGGATCTGGAATGTATCCCCTTAAGTCGTCATAAGGGGAAAGGGTTCCTCCCCTTTGTCATGCTTTTTCCACCCAGAGAATTTCCCACCCCTCCCTTAAAAAAGGAACTCCAACGACCGTTGTGGCTTGAAAACATGCAAAGCATTGCAGTTGCTCGGTCATTAGATGTAAAAATAAGCACAAATATATTTTTTAAGTTCCTTCATGTGAGATTCTGAAAAGCCAGTGGGTTAATTACATTTTTTTCTGGAAAAACGCAAACACTTCTTCCTGTTTGCGCCAAATATTGTGGTTGGTGAATGGTGTTGATGACGTCATATCCGCGAAAACCCCCTCAACTCCTGTAGGCTACTCTCATCCTGCTCCTCTTGCTCTCATTTGCATTAAAAGCTACAGACAGAGAAACAACATGTCTGGGGGAAATCGCATTGTGTGTCTGGCTAATAGTGGCTGTAATTCTGCACCGCGGCTGAAGAGACTTCAGATACAGTATTAGGGGACCATTAAGACCAATATGAAAGCAAAAAAAATATTAGCAATATTCTAATATGATCATCATGGAAACAACGGATTTCCAGGAAATGTTATGGGTATGGCAGTTTTTGTTATAATTATAAATATTTTAGACTTTTTTGGGATTTAACCACAGTATTTCTTTATTTAAGCAAAAATATTCTGTGTTTAAGCAACAGTACCAGTGCAGTGGATATTCTCTTTGTCTGCTGTCATTTTGATCCTTACTTCACACCCCTTGTGCCTTGTAGCAGTGATTCAGCGAGCAAAATGTCCCGTACATCACCACAAACGCAGCTTATTCCTTCTCTGCTTCTACGCCAGTCGCTGTAATCAGGAGCAGGACGTCAGCAGAAGGCGGTGCTCGGAGTTTAGCATGCCAATTAATCCTGTCACTCACTCTGCCACACGTTTGTAGCCAGAATTACAATGGTGCTAATTAGCAGTTAGCACCAAGCTTGTTGGGGCAGACGTGTTGCCGAGCGGAATGAAGTGACACCTGCTGACTGGGTTATCCATGCTATTTCGCCCGGTAGCAAATTCCCCTTTTCCTGCTTGGTTGGGTACCGTGAAATGTGCGAGAACCCGAATGTTTTCTATTGCAATATAATATATTTTTGCACAGTCAGACTGATGATATGGCACACGTTAGTAAGAATAATTTTGATCTGAAACACAGTGGAAATATGTGCTGGGTGGTTCATAGAAAGAAGGATTCTAGGATATTGAACCTTGGCTTAATTCTGCTTGATGAGGAAACAGACACGCATATATCTGATTTCCCTGGTCTTTTTATGTCACTGTCTTGATCCATTGCAAAGCCTTGGCGCTTGGGCGTGTGTGTGAGTGTGTAACTATGTGTGAGAGAGCGTGCATGCGTGAGTTTCCACCTTTTCCCAGGGAATAGGACAGTTGGCGTAGCAGGAAGAACTGACGTATGATCAATACCAGTGCAGATGTTGCTTTCAGACTCGTCAATACCAGTTTCCCCAACTGCCGCGCGCCTTGTCCCATCAGATGGTCCTTTCCCTCCCAAAGAGAGGGGGGCGGGTTTGTCTATCCCACGGCAGATCAGCTTGAACCCAAAAAACCGCTTTGTTTAAACAGCATCGGATTCCTGATCATCAGAATTCTATACCCAGCACCCCACACTGAAAAACGTAAACACTGACTAAAGTAATTTAAGTAATCTGTCATACCTAACATTTTAGGATTGACAAAATGTAAATAAACAGTTTACAAGTTTGATTGGATTATTTACATTAGGTCAATGATAAAATATTAGTTGAGATAGATTACTTGATTTTTGTATTTTTTACATTCACTTTTTACAGTGCATAATGTCAACGTTGGATGGGAAGCTGCACAGACATTTTTAGATCTCTCCAGAGATGTTCAATCGGCTTGAAGTCTGGGTTCTGGCTGGAAAACTCAAGGACATTCAGAGTTGTCCTGAAGCCACTCCTTTGATATCTTGGCTGTGTGCTTACGGTCGTTGTCCTGCTGAAACATTCGCCCCAGTCAGAGTGCTTAGTATAGGTGGCCGGCCAGCTCTAGGCAGAGTTCTGTTGGTTTTGAACTTCACTGTGCTCACTGGGAACTTCAAATCAGCAGATATGTTTCTGTAACTTTCTCAGGATTTGTGCCTTAAGAAAATCCTTTCTCAGAGGTCTACAGACAGTTCCTTTGACTTCATTCAGGGGCAGTGGTAGCCCTGTGCTGTCCTTCACAATGACAATCGCTTCACTTTCACTTTCATGCTTGGTTGTGTGCTTGTTTCCACAGGTGGACTGCAGAAACATCTCAAGGATGTTCAGGGGAAACAGGAGGCACCTGAGCTTCATAGCAAAGGCTGTGAATACTTATGTACATGTGATTTTTCAGCTTATCATATATGATATAATTTAATTTTAGCTATTGATGCAAAGTTCATCAACGTGCTATGGGTAATGCAGTATGTATGCAGGACTATTGTGTGTACAGAATGTTGGAATTATACTGCTCTGATTTAAGGTTTTTATTATTGCTGAAAAATTAAATAATAAATGCATTCAATAGCCGGCATGCGAATGACCTTGAAATGCTTCTGTGGTTTAGGCTTCTGTGCACCACATTTTCTTGTTGAAAGCCTTACATTTGGCTTGTTTCAAACAAAAACCTGCTTCAGATCTCTACACTTCTTTCTATAGACACGGTTTTACCATTTCATCCATGCTACTGTGCTAAGAGCTGTGGGGGTGGGTGTTACCACACATCTCAACTGCCAGGCCATCATGTTCATTATTGAGTATATGGATGAGATTGCCTTCATTGAGTAGAAATGCATTGCACAAAGTTTGCAGGTAGTGCAACAGCCGGCAGAAAAGGGTGGAACTGGACCAGACCTCAGCACATTGGGTCATTCTCATCCGAGTCCACGCAATCTGCCACCATGGATTTGGCTCTGTATTTCCTCTCCATACACACACCATTCCTACACTCCTCCACAGCTGCCCAGTCCACTCCCTTCCTCAGACCCCTCTTGCTACCTGACTCTAATGAAGCAAGACATGCAGAGAGAAGAGGAACTGGCACCAGAATCTTTACAAGAGAGGAATATTGTCTGTATATGAGAGTGTGTGGGCTCCAGTGTCTGAGAGAGTGTGTGCTTGTGTGTTTATGGTTGACACACCTGCATCTGTGACAGGAAGGATATTTGTCCCTCAGGCAAGGTTTGTTTTATTCAGAAATGGAGCTGGCAGCTTATGTTACCAGCGGTGTGTGTGTTTTGGTATCTATTTATTTATTGATGTGTGTGCACTGGTGTGTGTTTGGGTGGGAGTGTGTGTGCTTGCAATCCACCTACTGTGTTTACTGTGTATAAAGGTGTAGCTCAGCACTGTGCACAAGCGTTATTCCACCTGTGTGTCCACTTGAAGGTGCATCAGTGAGTGTGTTGTGTTGCTGCACATTTCACAGTATACTGACTGCAATCCCAATTTTTCTGAAAGCAAATTTTGCTAAACTCTTCCCCATCTTCATGAACATGCCCATATGCCCCTACTGTGTGACATTGCCATGTAATTAATCTCCTCGTGCCCAGTATTCATGCATAGCAGTTGTGTGTCAAGCATCTTGCGGATCTTGAAAAAGATACAGATAACTTCGCAGAACATGATTTATAATTTAGTTTAAATGGGAGGAGCATGATGATTGACACCTGTAACACAGACTACTTTGTTATTCTGAACCAGTGTCTGCGCAATGCCATTTAGTAAGCTAATGCATCCACTGTGTCGAAGCACTAGTGTGAATGCAAGGTCCCTTCAGAATTTGTTGCATGAAAGGTTGTAAAGGAAGTGTGATGACATGTTATTAGGTGCAGCATCTGTTATCTGTGGGTAGTAGTAGTGTCTAACACACTCATCTATGAACCATAAAATCAAAGGTTCAAACTCAACTTACTACCACTTAACCCCGAGTTGCTCCAGGGGGGCGGTCCCTGAGTGAGGTGCATGTGTGTGGAGGCTTGATGGGACCTCCTGTTGTATTTCACCAGAGTTACATCACAGAATTCACCCAAACAAAGCTGATCAAATAGCACCGGGTCAGAGAGAAGCCAATGATCTTTTTTTAGAATAATCTATGGTTTGTCTGAGTGTGTTTACATGTGTGTGAGATCTGATCCCAGTAGACAGCTTCAGAGCTCTGACCTCCAAAAACATGATTTATGCGATCACGGAAAAAATAATTATAGATGCATTTTTAAAAAGTTATACATTACTTTTTTTCTTTCATTAATGAAATATTTGATCCCTTATCAAATCAGCAACATTTCTGGCCACCAGTAGCATTTCATACAAATAAGGAGCTGACATTGGGATCTTCTCAACTCATTACCTGTATAAAAGACATTTGTCTGGTCCTTATGTAGTTCTCTGTCCTGTGCGTTGATTGGCTGCCAGTTGACGAAGGAATTGGTGGGTGGAGCTGTAATCCAAATCTCCTCCCCCCAGCAGCCAGCCTAAAAGAGAACATGCACCAAACAGAGCACCCCAAGCCATTCTACGGCCTAAAGGACGTAACACATACACAAGACCGGAATGGGCTACAAGACAATCACCAAGGTGCTGGGTGAGAAGTTGGTGCCATTATTCACAAATGGAACAACCATAAAATAAGTGCCAAAGCTCCAGATCTCAGCTCATGGAGTTTCAATGATGTGTAAAACAGTGTGTAACCACCCCAGAACTACTCGGGAGGCACTTGTCAATGATCTTAAGGATCATAAATCACCAAGAAATCAGTGGGTAACAGATTGGTACACAGTAAAGGACTGAAATCCTGCAGTGACTGCAATGTTCCCCTGCTCAAAAAAGCACATGTAGGTTTATCACTGAACATCTAAATGATTCAGAGGAGGACTGAGTGAAAGTGTTGTGGCCAGATGAGACGAAAATTGAGCTCTTTGGCATCAACTCAACTTGCCTTGTCTGGAGGAGGAGGAATGCTGCCTATGACTCCAAGAACACAGTCCAACACAGAGTCCAACACAATGCACCATATAAAAGTGAAGATGAATGGGGCCATGTACCGTCAAATCTCATGTGAGAACCTCTTTTCTCAGCCAGAGGTGCTCAACAAGAAGCATATTAAGGTCTTAGAGTGGTCTAGCAAGTCTCCATACATTTATCCCACATAAATTCTGTGGATGGAGCTGAAGGTTTGAGTTGCCAAATATCAGAATCACATCACGGTTTTGTCACAAACATGCTACGGAACACAAGTCTAGACTGGAGACGCAACAGTTGGCACACGTTTGAGTCAATCAGAATCCTTTATGCAGGTAGTGATCATTAGTTGCAGGGGTAAGTAGTTTGGAGATTGGGAGCAAGGCAGGGAGGCTGGACATCAGCCACATAGCATTAATGACTTGTAGCGGATCGGCAAAGATGTGTGGGAAAAAATCTCCTCGCATGAGTGCAAACCTTGTAGCCAAGGGTGTAACTTTTTGTCTAACTTCGGGGAACAGCGGTTGGAAGAAAAGACCTTCTGAACCTCTCCTTCCCACATCGTGGGTGCAGCAGCCAGCCACTGAAGGAGCTGCTCAGTGCTGTCAGACTTTCCTGCATGGGGTGGGAGATGTTTTCCAACAGGGATGACAGCTTAGCCACCATTCTCCTGTCACTCACCACCTCCACTGGGTCCAGGGGGCATCCTAGAACAGAGCTGGCCCTCCGGATCAGCCTGTTCAGTCTCTTCCTGTCCCCAGCAGAGATGCTGTTGCCCCAGCACACTACACCGTAAAAGATGGCTGATGCTACTAAAGAGTCATAAAAAGTCTTCAGGAGTGGCCCCTGTACTCTAAAAGACCTGAGCTTCCGCAGCAGGTACAGCCTGCTCTGCCCTTTTTTGTAGAGTGCATTAGTGTTGTGAGTCCAATCCAGTTTGTTGTTCAGATGAACCCCAAGGTACCTGTAGCTCTCCACAGCCTCAATATCCATACTCTGGATGTTCAGTGGTTACAGTGGAGGATGTTTGTGCCTGAGGAAGTCTACCACCAGCTCCTTGGTTTATCCTTTGTTGATCTAGCACCAGCCCAGTGTCAGTGTCAGTTCTGTGTACTCCCTGTAGTCCCCATCAGTGATGAGGCTGACTATTGCAGAGTCATTAGAGAACTTCTGCAGGAAGCATTTGGTGGACTTGTAGGAGAATTCTGCAGTGTAGATTGTGAAGAGGAATGGCACCAGAACCATTCCCTATAGGGCCCCCATACTGCAGACAACCCTGTGTACTCCATCTTGTCCCTCAGAACTGTGGGTAGGATGGTGTTGAAAGCACTGGAGTAATCAAAGAACATGATTCTCACAGTGGTCTCCAGGTGAGAGAGGGAACAATGTAGGAGGTGGATGATGGCATCGTCCACTCCAATGCCAGGCTGGTAAGCAAACTCAAGTGGGTCCAGTGATGAGCTCACCAAGGGCCAAAGCTGCGCCAGGATCAGCCGCTCCAGGGTCTTCATCAGGTGGGATGTCAGCGGCACTGGACTTTAGCTGTTGAGGTCCTTGGGATGTGGAGTCTTTGGCACTGGTACCAAACAAGAGGCTTTCAACTACTTACAAAGCCTGTTTTTACAATAAAAAGTCGTACATGGCAGTAATCCACTAGTGCAATCAGGCATGTGGTGATGAATGTTTAAAAAAAACGGACAACTCAAAAAGCAGCTCAAAAAAAGGGGTTGGATTGGGTAATATCAAGTATTAGCAGGGGGTGAGTAACCTTTCCAGATTATTAAACATGTTTTGCTGATCAGATTTATGTGATATTATGGGGAGTATATAGACTGGATCTGACTTTTTGTGGGGGTCATGTATAGAGATGAAATACTGATTTCATTAATAAAAATGCAAATGAATGCATTGCTCTTTTGAAATTTCTTTTTTTCTGGATTTTGTCTGTTAGAGTTCAAATAAGCCTTCCATTAAAATTATGGACTGATAGTTTCTTTGTTAGTGGACATAGTGTATACATAGTATGTGCAGTTGTCCGGTAAGTGGCTGGACGAGACACCTGATAAGGTGCTAACAGATTTACACAGAGTAATGCATAGTATTTTGGGACTGGAAGTTCCAGCCCCTCACAGCTGGAACTTGACTTTTTTAAACCTCTGATTCTCTTTTTAAATGTCAGCCTTTCCAGGGTCTATGTCAAACCACCTTACTCTCTGTTTTTACCATTCTGTTTTCCACTCCATGCCTCATCCACCATCCTGTTTTAACTTCTGAGTGTGGAGGTCAACATAGAAAAGGTCAGGACAAAGTGTAAGCACGAAAAAAAGAAAGAGATTTAGAGGGGAACACACAGCATCTGGTACTGTCCCAGCCAGATGGCACGGGCACTGGGAGAGACAGCAGCAGTAAAAGGGAGAGGCAGGGCCAGGTCCAGCGAGGGACACTCTGATTAGTCTGTCAGCAGCGCTCCTGATCAAGACTCAGCTGTCGCTGAATCGCAACCCCAACATAACATGAACAAACCTCTTTCTCTTTGTTTATATACTGTTAGTGGCCACTTTGTTATCCAGACAAAAGTCATACTGTGGTCAGAAACTGAGCATGGTAGCAGATGGGCTCCAACTATTTGTTGTTCTCACATAGCATTTGTGAGAACTGTCAATCGTCAGACTCCTTTTATTGTCATGAGTTTATAAAGATCATGATCTGGGTGACAGAAAACTGGAGTTTCTTGTCATCAAGATACAGAAAACTACCAAGCAGTTCATTCTTGTTTTATACATTTATGTTTTCGACTTTACACTAGCAAACAAGTCCTATATGTAGTGCTGTGCACCAGTTATTTTAATGTCATAGATAAACTTAACTGTAACAACACAAATGCAATAAGGTTGAAAAACCTGTGTGTGTCGCAGAAAGTAAGAGGACCCAAGCACAAATCAGTTCCAACAAACATCCTGGATGAAAACCTGCTCCAGAGTACTCTTGATACAGCCACGATATGAAAGGAGTGGCTTCAGAACAACTCCTTGAGAACTCCTTCAGAATGTCCTTGAGTGGTCCAGCCAGAGCCTAGACTTCGATCCGATTAAACATCCCTGGAGAGACCTTAAAAGGGCTGTGCACCGACACTTCCCATCCAATCTGATGGAGCTTGAGAGGTGATGCAAAGAGGAATGGGAGAAACTGGCCAAGGATAGGTGTGCCAAGCTTCCACATTCAAAAAGACTTGACTCTGTAATTGCAGCCAAAGGGGCAACGACAATGTATTCAGCAAAGGCTGTGAATACTTATGTACATATGATTTCTCAATTTTATTTTTAATACATTTGCCAAAACCTCAAGTAAACTTTTTTCCACTGTCATTATGGGGTGTTGTGTATAAAATTCATAAAATGCATTTAATCCATAAGGCTGTAACACAACAAAATGTGAATACTTTCCAGATGCACTGTAGATGTAGTGATTTAAGTGATCGAAACCACTTAAGGAACTGGCAGCGCTAACTATTCTGGACATGCAGAAAGAAGTGTGGAAAAACAATACATTTATTCGTCTTTCATGAAAAGCAGTCAGAAATTCAAATGTGAGTTTTGGTAGAGCAGTTTTCTAATGTGACTGTGAAAAACATTTTTAGTTTTCCATTGACCACTTATGTGACTTATTGGCTATTCTAGAGAGGCTGATAAAATTAGGTGCATCCTTGTAGACCCTTTTCTGAATGTTGATCAATCCTGGAACTATTTCAGAGCAGCCAATGTTACAGTATTTTAGTCTAGCGAGGCAGATCATCAGTGAACACAACAGATGTAATATGCCGGGATTTGGGATTTAAATGGGTTTGGTGCCAATCCCTTGGCGCAGAGCGCAGGTACCCTTTTCTGCAGTTTGCCTCAGATGCCAGGTTTTGTCAGAAACATATGAGTTTGTTCCCCCACACACCACACCGAGCTGCATAGCGGGGGGTCTGCGGCAAACTACAGGCGCATGAGCATGATGAGAAGAGAAAGTGCCAGGACTGGGCAAGGGCACCACAGCAGGGGGCATTGAGAATGAAAGAAAAGGAGAAAATACGTGCTGGAATATGTGTATCACGCACACCCTGTGTGGACCATGAACAAAATAATATAGGTCTTTTTTTGTGGGGGGCAGATCTGTTCACACAAGGTATCACAACTGGAATGGATGGGGTCAGAGGGCTAGAGGGCTGTGAGGTAGACAGAAAGATATAGAGCAAAAGAACAAATGCAATAGGCTGGGCCAGCTTGACTGGTTTATTCTGGCATGCAGGAGGTCATATTTGACAGACTCAAGACCCCAAGAGCGAGAGAACAATAAAAAAGTGAAAGAAATAATGGATGACTGATAGGAGGCAATTGAGTGTGGTGTCTAACCACACTCAGAACATTCAGAATACTAGATAATAATACTGCCTTTTAATAGTAGATAATAGGGGTTGTGTAATCAAATCAAAACTTTAAAGGAAAATTATCCAATTGCAACAATCATTGATTCTGAACTCTTTACAGTCATTAACCTGTTGACTTCATAGTTATAATGCCATGAGCTATGATGTCTGAGAAATATTTCATGCTCTGAATGAGATGAAATTCCCATTCACTCCAGACCACTTGACCACACCTGTAGCTCCAAATCAACACACTGCATGTTATCCATTTCAGTCAGCAATTCCTTGAATACATTATTTGAATATATTGTACTGCAGAAAGAAGTGTTTTGCTATAATAATGCTTAAATAATGCCATTAACAATGGATTAGGAACAACCCATCATAACACTTAAAAATGTAGGTTAGAGTATAATTTACCATGAAGAAACTCAGAAACTGGGGCAAACTGGGGGAAATCAGGAAGACCAAAAGGCATCAGAAACAGAAAACAAGTTTCTGATGTTCAGCAACCTGCACTAGGTATCTCACAGGACCACAGCTTTACTCACTTAAAGTGGTCCTAATGTGCAAGTCTCCGTTTCAACTGTATAGAATAGAAAATATTGAATTTGACATGTTTGACAGGTCGAGATGCAGCAAGACAGCTATTGCTAAAATGAAAAAATGGCTTGCATATAACATGAAATAGTAGGTGAAAAGATAGTTCTTCAGTGTGTGTGACATCCACTGTCAAACATGGAGGAGGAAGTGTGATGGTCTGCAGCTGTTTTGTTGGATCCAGGGTGACTTATCCAGAGTGACAGACACCTTGAAACAAAACAGCAACCACAAAATTCTGTAGCACCATGCAGCACCTCCTGTTATGTGTCTAGTTGGTCATCCAACAGCAAGATAATGACCCAAAGCAGAACTAAATAAGAAGTTAGGCTTGAAACCATGGAGTGGCCACCACAGTCTCCAGACATCAAGATGGTTTTGGAGTGAAAGCACAGCAAAATATTTCTGTGAACACATTTCTGTGAACTTCTGTGGAGAAGTGATGAGTTTTTGATTTCCACTGTAAAGAGAATTCTTCGACAGTTTTCAAATGTTAAATCTGGGAATGTTGGCTACTCTGGCGAGTCAGCAGTTTAATTTGTTAACAGGCAGAATTTAATATGTGCAAAAAAACATTTCAACTTGACGCAACTCTGCCTGTGCCAGATTACCAGCTGCAGGGTCTCCAGATGGTGCCATTCCTTACTGATGTTCTACCTTTTTAATCTCCAGAACAATCTCAGGATGGTGGGGTAGTGAGAAGGGGCTCACTAATGGTAATCAGGTTAACACGTTGCTTTCTCCAACTTTTATCATTTCTGCTCGCCCAGAGCCAGTAGCTTCCCTTCATTTTTTCTTTGCTACTTCTGAGAGTACACTATGAGCTCTTAGAATTGGTTGATGTGAAGCCAACATCTTGGTTGGTTGGCGATTGGTTGAGTGGCTTACAAAGCCATGGCAGCCAACTAGGGCTGCTTGATTTGGGGAAAAGACATATTTCAATTATTGAGATCAATATTGCGATATGCGATATGATAAAGGCCACTTGTTTGTATATCAATGAAAAGTCGCATACAAATTACTAATAGTGAAATGTTTCATTTCAAAGTGAAACATACAGACTACTTATAACAACTTGAAATGCCCAGTGCTTTCAAAATACAATATTCTACTAAATTAAATAATCACAAAAACACTTTACATTACTGTCGAAAGACAAACCCTGGTAAGACTAAACAACTGTTTGGCCATTATAAAATCCTGTATTATAGTTCTTACGTTTAACCAAAACGTTGTTTGGAGGCTGACTTGAACACAGGGATGCATAGCTTTGCTATCGTAGCAAAGGTTAAGATTTGTAAACTGAGGTGAATTTCTTTAGGGAACCTTCAAAGTTTGAAAAAAGTTAACTAAACAGCTAAAAACAGTCTAAATAGTTAATGCCTACGTTTAGCCAAAACGTTGTTTGGAGGCTGACTTGTACACAGGAATGCATAGCTTCGCTAGCTCAGCCTAGCTTAGCTAAGGTTAAGACTAATAAAACAGAATTTTATAATGGCCAAATATGTTCAAAACAATTGTCCAGCCTTACCTATGAAATGTAATCCCCCGGGATCTGGTTTGGAGCGTACAGCGGTTTGTACAGCCCCAAGCAGCACAAGAGTGAGGCATTTTTATGCACTTCTCTCCATAGACATGAATATGCTTCATTCCACAACACAGCCTATCACAACATGGCGGTGACGTTGATGTACGTCTACCCATATGTCTGTGTGAGTCACGAATCTGAGGTCTCCATTGAACCGAATTGAAAGTCATGTGACCAAACACGTCACATTTAAATCGCAGCTTTTTGCGTTCATGTAATCGCACAGACTGACATCGCAATTACGATTGTGATTAGATTAATCGTGCAGCACTACAGCCAACTATATAATTTCCATATTCACTCCCAAAACTGCATAAGATCTAAAGAGTAAGACTATTATATAGGGAATTGACAATTGGGCCCACAGTGTCTGACCACCTCTTTGTGAGCAGATTGATGACTTAGGCTCTGAATTACACATATATAGTCATGTGTGTGTTTTTTTTATTTTTTTTATTATGAAATTCCAATGGAAAGTGTAGCTATTCACATTTTTTGGGGAAAAATCCACTAATCTGTACATACTTATCCATGCAAGTTTGGTTATCTTGGTGAAAGTGGGGTCTGTGTGTTGTCACTGAATGAAGAAACACACACACACACACACACATACAACTGCATATACCCTGACCAATCTGGGATAAAATCATTCAGTCTGTCCTGTTAAACA